>NC_092349.1:22176539-22417885 GCF_963676685.1 Mytilus edulis
TGTTCTACAGCCATTAAATGTTATATGATGGTATAATATTATGGGGAGCACAATATGAAGCAGCAGTATGACTTTGGAATAATTTTCAAAATGGCGGCCGTTGCCATTGAAACAGTTCAACCATAAAAAAAATCAAAAAGCTTTAAACTTTTTGAAAAATAGCAGAATGAAGAATTATGAGGTGAAAATGTTTATCAAATGTTTAGATATTTTGTGATGGCTGTCACTTAGTGGCAATTGGCGGACCAGGGTGACATCCGCTATTGCTTGCAATGGCAATTCTAGTTCTATTTCTTATTCTTATTACTCGATCAGATGGCATAAAATAGCCTTTTTTTCAGGTCCATGAAACGCAAATAAATTAGTAAGCAATGCATGATCTTTGCAAACATTGTATAGTATTTTAAGTAAATTATTAGCATGACATAATCTTTTCATTTAAGTGTTAAACTATAAGTTTAGATATAAAGATGCTAAGACTTCAAACAAGCTCATACAAAATGTAGTTGTGCTTGATATGTTTGAGAGCACATACAATTTGTAGTATAAGTGTGAAAAAATGATTTTTCGTGAGATCTTTATAGTGTGAAAAAAACTCAAAACTATAATACAATGCTTGTTACGTAGTATTGAAACTTACACAAGAAGTTTTAAGTTCTAATATCAAAGACCAAGTTCTAAAAATATTTATTGATATAAAAAAAACCTTATAAATTTATGAAACATGTTCTATGAGTGATTTAATTGGTTTTAGACGTGCAAATTAAAATGTCTTATGTGCAAATCCAAATGTAAATATCTTATAACTAATAACTGATACTTATATGTTTTATCTGACTGCATCTTTGTCGATTGATCGTGATTCAATAATCAATTTCTTTGTTTTTCTAATCCATCAGTTTAAATGTATGAAGCATGCTTATTGTAATGAAGTGTGAAACAATGATTTTTCGTGAGATCTTTATAGTGTGAAAAAAACTCAAAACTATAATTCAATGCTTGTTAAGTAGTATTGAAACTTACACAAGAAGTTTTAAGTTCTAATATCAAAGACCAAGTTCTAAAAATATTTATTGATATAAAAAAATCCTTATAAATTTATGAAACATGTTCTATGAGTGATTTAATTGTTTTTAGACGTGCAAATTAAAATGTCTTATGTGCAAATCCAAATGTAAATATCTTATAACTAATTACTGATACTTATATGTTTTATCTGACTGCATCTTTGTCGATTGATCGTGATTCAATAATCAATTTCTTTGTTTTTCTTATCATCAGTTTAAATGTATGAAGCATGCTAATTGTAATGAATGCAGACATATGCTCACCTTGGTGTGTAAATTAGAATACCAACTGAATTTGAACTAACTTTTATATCACAAATTAGCTGATCTTTATTTTATCTATATATATTTTGCCATTGCGATGTCAGTTTATACACAACTAATGGGTTTGAAAGTCCCTTTGGTTGTACATTACGCCTCTCTTAAACGATAATAAAATAAGTATTACTTGCAAAATCTTGGTTCGAGATTTCTTTTGAGTCTTGCTTTGTCATTTGACACTTGCACATTTGTACTGGATTTGGCTCTATAGGAATATAAAGATTTATTTTGTTCTAAATAATTTTCAGTCATAATGAAAATTTAAACCTATTTGATGAGACATAATAGAATAACAAAATCAAGATGTCAACATTAGAAAATTCGCAGAAAAAGTAGATTGTATGTGACAAAATGAATGTAACATATTGTAAAACTTGATACTGTGGATTCATTATTATTCGTTGGATACCAATTTTCGTGGATTTCGTGGGTACAGGAGAACCACGAATTCAAATGTTCAACGAATAACAAATTTTCTAAAGGAATGAGTGTAGACTTTGCCGAAACCACGAAATTAAATATACACGAATATGTAATTTTCCCTCAAACCACGAAAATTGGTACCAACGAAAATAAATGAATCCACAGTAATGTAAATATGAGGCAACCACTTTAAGTCTGCGTTGCATATACTATTTTTATGAACTATATATGTTTTCATAACTCTCTGAAGAAAGGAAGGGTTATCTTTATGATAACTATTAGTTTCCCTAGTTGAATAGTTTAAACCTAAATCAATATCACTGTTACAAGAGCATTACCTTAGTCGTATTGGGCACAACTTTTGGGAATTTTGGATCCTCAATGCTCCCCAACTTTGTACTTGTTTGGCTTTATAAATATTTTGATATGAGCGTCACTGATGAGTTTTATGTAGACGAAACGCGCGTCTGGCGTACTAAATCATAATCCTGGTACAATTGATAACTATTAACATTGTTTATGTAACGTGATCATTAACAACGTATTTTCAACAATTTCGCAGAAAGAATCAGAAAATTTGTAAATACAAGTTTTTTTGTTATGGTTTTAACTTTATGAACAATAAAACTGATACATAAATCACTAAAGATTCAGTTTATTGGTAGTTTGCAGGAGGTATACTAAACAGGAAAACGAACCCATTGCAAAGCATGTTTTACTGAAGCCTGATTCGAAATTACAGAAATACATTGATTTATAGTTTCTTCATATCAGAATTAGTTAAAATTGAAGTTGATAAAAGATAAATGAGAAGTGCAAAATCTGAAGTACCAATATAAAATTTGTTAGAGCCACTACGAGAAGAAAGGACAGACAGACGAACTAACACAGTAATATTGTGTTCGATTGTAAGAATGTTTTCAAAAGTAATATTGTTTATATAATGAAAATGACAAAAACAAAATACCGCTATCTACGTTCGTCACCATATTTCCGTCACCAATTACTACTGTTCTAGCATGTATAACAATCGGGCGGTCATTCTTGTCTGCCTTTTCTAAAGAAACAAACAAACGATAAAAAGATATAAATTAAAACATATAGACAATTTCTGTATAGTGTCTTTTAAGTTTTTTTGAACGAGGTTTAGCAAGGGGGTAATTCGAGCTTCAGTGAGATGCTTTTCTTGCTTTGAGCAGATAACTTGACGATTGACGCCACTGAACATGGAGTTAATCCTGTTCATGTGTACAAGTGAGCAGAAAGTGTGTTACGTCAATGGAATACGACTGCAATATCATTATAAGGTCACAAAAGATTATATAATACTCGTCAACAGCAAGACTCAAAATATTCCGTTAGTGGTCGGAGATTTAGAGCGATATCTGAATAGTATACACATACATGCTAGTGGTATCTGTTGAGCTGTTAATATATGATAATATTAATACGCCAAATAGTAGGATAAATATGTATTTTATTTACCATTTTGCTACAGACCGGGAAAATGTACCGCTATTCGATTTATCATTGCTGTAAGCAAGCAAATAAAATTACCAATAGACTATTTGGTGGAACAATATACTTTGTGCGTCGACCTCTAAGGCTAGCACGACTGTCACTTTTTATGTGCTGGTGTATGTTGTTTTATGTATTTGTTTTTATCCTGTAGTTAGTCACTACGTCGATGTAATCATGAATATCTAAATCATGAATATCTATTATATAGCCATTTTAATAAATTTACTGTTTGCAAAAGTATGAATTATTCTAAATACTAAGGTTGTTCTTAATCAAAGGCAAAAAACCTTTGACATATTGGGCACAACTTTTTGGAACTTTTGGTCTTCAATGCACTTCAACTCTGTACTTTTTTTATCTGAGCGTCACTGGTTGGTCTTTTGAAGACGGAACGCGCGTCTCACGTATCAAATTAAAAACCTGGTACCTTTTGATAGCTATTATGTGTGTGTTTCTCTGTCCTATATGTTATCCTATTTATTTGTTTTGTAGTCCTGTCATGTAATGTTGTCATTTAAAAGTTATATTTAACTTTGCCATAATAGCGGTTTGGTTTGTTTTGCCATAAAACAAGGTTCAATCCACCATTTTTGTTCTTAAAATGTCCTGTACCAAGTCAGGAAATGGCTATTGTTGTATTATAGTTCGTTTCTGTGTGTGTTACGTTTGAGAGTTGTGTTTCTGTTGTGTCGTAGTTCTCCGGTTATATTTCATGTGTTTCCCTCAGTTTTAGTTTGAAACCCGGATTTAATTTTTTCTCAATCGATTTATGAATTTTGAACAGCGGTATTCTACTGTTACTTTTATTAGGTCTTTCCACTTTTTCTGTGGAAAGACCTATTGTTTTTCTTCTGATAATTTTTTTTTTCTTCCGCCTAATTTTGTTCTTGCGATAAACATTTGTTTCGCAATATGTCGCTTAGATATTTGGTATATGATATCGAAAAGTTTATGCGCTTTTGAAATTTACCCTGCGTAAACGAATACTTTTCTTTGTAGGAGTTATCTCCCCAAACACTGTTTTCCTTGTGAGCGCAACTCCTTCGCAACCGTAAAATATTAAGACAAATTTATTTTACAAAATTGCTCGTTATATCCTTCGCATGATTTGTCCTATTTTGACCGAAGTGATATAAACGCTCCATATGAGAGTTATTTCCCCTTATGCATTTGATATAAGTGATATGCATTTCTATCTTGTAAACCATAAGTGCTAGAGACCTAGGATCTTTTGATTTGAGGTCCTTGATCCAAAAAAATGAAAATTAGGTCAAGGTCAAAGGTCAAGGTCATATTCTAATTTTTGAATTTGGCTTATTCTCTCTTATTTCCAGAAACTGTATAAGATAACGACAAATTATTTTACCTAAATTGTTTGTTGCGACATGTCGTTACACATAAATATTGATTGCAAGGGTACGTTGAACGTAAAAGGGAGTTTTCTCCACTCTTGTATTAAAAAATACGCGTATGGTGATATAACTCATTAACCAACTATAAATAAGACTTCAAGTCTTTTGATTTGAGGTTCTTGGTTTTTGACCTTGAAACTGAGGTCAAGGTCATAGGTTAATAGGACGTTCTAGATTTTGACCTTCTCTTTAAATTCATATAAATACATCATAAAGCCATATGAACTAATATTATTAACTGATTTTTACTATATCAATATCAAAATAGATCTTTACTAGTGGAAAGACCTTCAATTGTTCTCTGAACAATTGGTTTTTAATTGTATTGTTTATTTGTGTATTTCTGTGTCCTGTTCCATGACAGGAACACGGTAGTTGTTATCTTATAGTTATTTTCTGTGTGTGTTACATAGTCGTTTTGTTTTTGTTGCACTTAAGTGTTTTCTTTTGTTTCGTTGTTTTCCTCGTACAGTTGATGTGTTTCCCTCGGATTTGTTTTCTCTCGATCGATTGGTGACTTTCGAACAGCGGTGTTCTTCTATTCCCTTTAAAATTTTTTTTAATCTATAATAAATATCAGATAGTTACGTCTATACACAAACTTGCATACTAGTAATACTTTCAAAGCAATAACAAAATGAATATACTTACGTAGGACCAATGTTATTGATAACACCAAACTCAGCAGTGTTAAAACACTAGCGACAACTATAATGACCACTTCGAATGGAGCTGAGGATTCAATTGCATGTAACTCTGTAAGCAAAACAGAAATAAACAGCTTTTATTTTTTTTGTATCAGCTCAAAATTAAAATAACAGGAACAATACAGCTGATAACAGTAAAATTGTTGATCTCTTTCATTATACTTTCTTATATGATCGGATAAAATTAATGTTTACCTCAAAGCAACCTACTTAATGAACTTAGTGAAATTATTAACTCTTAAAGGTGGTACATAACACTGATGTGAGGTAACTTTATGAAATCGGATGATCGTTTTAATCATGTGCTATTGTTAAGAAAATATGAAGCTTTTCCGTGATAAAAAAAGTGTTTGTCAAACTGTAATATATCTTACCAATTTTTTTCCGATAATGTGTCTGGTTCAAGTTTTTGAAATTTTGATATTTTTGCCAAAAGGTCAAAGTAAGTATTTTGTACAAATTTAATGTAAATTTAACGAGCCTAACTAATTTTAGTCAAAAATATTTTCAAAAAGGCCATTTATTCTGTTGGTTTATAAAGTTTTACGTTTGATTTTGTCTTAAATACGATATTCTTTAGAACAATATGAATCCTACTGTGTTATTTCGTGTGCGTTTTTCCCCTGTATTGCATACTTTCAGAATGTTGATCCTCACTTTGATTAATTAAATGTATATGTAAAAATTCTGAATGTTTTCTAGGAAATTCATCAAAAAGATTTGCAACCACTCCCCTACTTTAAAATAATTATTACAGATATGGTTCGATAACATAGTTATTTCGTAGTGCATTTCTTTGAGACATTAAATGAAAATTAAAAAAATTCCACCTGAGCTTTTTTAACTATGGACTATTTAATGTTGC
This sequence comes from Mytilus edulis, assembly GCF_963676685.1. Taxonomy (NCBI): domain Eukaryota; kingdom Metazoa; phylum Mollusca; class Bivalvia; order Mytilida; family Mytilidae; genus Mytilus; species Mytilus edulis. The sequence goes on from NC_092349.1 coordinate 22,182,856, forward strand.
GGTGGTCTTGAAATCTTTTGACAGCTTTCCAATATGCTGATTTTAAACTTTTTGAGCAGACCAAATCTCTACTTTACTTTAAAATTCATAACCAATTTTTTTCAGTGTCATTTCAGCCCCCTTCTTGCTTTTTTGAGGCATTAAACAAGGAAAAATAAATTTGTAAGATGTTTAAAAAAAATTGGCAAGTAACACACTGTCCAACCAAAAGACTCTATTTGAAAATCAAAGGACGATAGCTGTGTACTCGGACCTAATATCGTGTATTCAATTATGACAATATAATTTAAAATCCATATGTTTTTTTTTTCAGTTTGGTATAAGTATCTAACATGTGAAAAAGTTGTTTCCTAAAATTATTTCAGTGACAGCCCAAAAAGTGGAAAATAAGACGGTTCCGCATGAAAAAAAGAGTAAAGATCTTTTTTGAAATTACTTGACCAAATGTTACCAAATCATTTTCAAGAGTGAATCTAGGAAAAACAATATTCATCAACAAACATGACCACTGTCTGTTAAAATGTATTCGAGTTTTTAGTTACAGCCGATTCCATCGAGTATATAGGCAAACATAATATCTTTGGTTAGCTTGCTTGTAAGCTAAACCGTATCCTCCTTTCGAAGTAGCCTGGTCCTACAGACAGAAAAATGTGTCATTTTTCGGACTAGTATACTCTTAAAGTAGGGTAGTTTACATAACCTAACAATAACTGTTCTGTTCATCAAGCAATATAACCAAAGATATTCCCTTTGTCTTCACACTCATTGAAATCGGCTTTAATATTGCAAAAGTTCAAGCAATTAGGGTAAAACTTTCCGAATAAAAAAAATCAAAATGTCTTTCCACCTTGCACATTTCAGAACATTCAAATCAGATAACGAAACTGGGTCCAGCAAAATGTATAAACAATTTAAGATTTTGACCCCCACAGTTTCCATTCACCTTCCATTCATGATAATTAAATTGAACTGTAAAACATTTCTTGGAACCTTCTTAATTCCTTTATAAGTCTCATGTAAACATAATTATGACAATAACTGTTGTGATCACAAGATTCACTGCACACTTTTAAAGTTCTGCTTCATCAAACATTAAAATGTGAACTTAAGTTTTGAGACTTTTAATCGACACGATTGAGATTTTTGTATATGAGAACATGGTTTATCTATTAGTTGAAAATGCGGTTTTGAACTAGCTTTCAGTACCTGCGAGCATTCGTTGTTCAATAATGTGTGTCTTTGTGTAATTATTTAATGTGATAAATTGTTGTGTTGGTACACCACTGTAACAATGAAGGAGGAAATGAGGAGGGTTGGTTGGGTGGAAGTGGGGAGGGGTATGCGGAGCGCTGACAAACATGTCTATGCGGCATGGGCTTTGATCATTGTTGAGACATCAATGTAAGGGGCATTTGATATCTTAATAAAACTATTCTTATTTTAGATACTATATATTGTTCTCTGATATTGGACGAAAGATGTTGCCCTTTTATGTTATTATGTTATACAAGTTACGATCATTTGAAAACACATATTAAACAGCCAAATGGATGCACAAGAGCTAAATAGGAGTAATAGATCCTATTGACAACAATTAGCTGCCCAATTTTATTGATTCTGTAACATTTGTTTCAAATATGACCAACTTCTAATCCAAAATCACCAGCACCGTATGAGGACCCACCAGCACAATGACAGGACCCACCAGCACAGTATCAGGACATGAGTAAATTGAGAAAATGCTAAATTTTTATAAATTGCAATGTTTTTTTACAAAATAGTTTTGTCGTGTGGATTGCAGTATAGAAAGCGGACTCTATGAGCATTTTTGTTTTATTTTTTCAGTTCGAGATTTTCTGAAAATGAGCATTTTTGTGTTACGCTTACTGAAACAGTTTAGAGGGTCAACTTTTCAATGGTTTATATATGAACCCATTAGAAACAAAATTGAAAAATCTCAACTGATTTCTTCCATTTTTATTAGTGAAAACGTCAAAAATCATCATTTTCGTCTTTGTTTACATTTTTTCATTGATCACCAGCACCCGTCAGGACCGAATCACCAGCACAGTACGTTCTCTCGCAGGACAACCATACCCACCGTGAAAATCTATCATGGTCAATTGACAGAGATAAAGTATGTGATTTTTTTAAAGCATATTATACTCGCGAAATAGATAAAACGACACTTGCAATAATTTATATAGCAGTTATATATTACGAATTATTGACTATTGTTGCACCATATTGGTCTTACCGCAAACTGCAACTTTGGGCTGATTCATAAGCTGCAAAAACACACAGCAAGATAAATTTTGAATAAGCCTTTTAATTATCCATCAATATTAATTTTTAAAGAACTAAATTGAATGACGGGTAAAATATTTTCAAGCCATTTTAATGTTTAAATGTATTAATGGATTATATATATATCTAGCGTCAGATTATCTTACTAGTAAATTTATTGCGTGCGGTGATTTATATAGTTATTCTCTTAGGTCAACAACATCTGAATATCTTGATATACCAAGGCAAAAATCTGAATACTTTAAAACAGACTTTTCAAAAAACGACATGTATTATATTAAATAAACCAGTAAAGGTACATTAAAAAAATCCTTTATAATAATGTTTTAGAAAAGGGGAACGAAGATACCAGAGGAATAGTCAAACTCATAGATTGAAAAAAAAATGACAACGCCATGGCTAAAAATGAAAGACAAACAGACAAATAATAGTACAGAAGACACAAAATAGAAAACTGAGGACTAATCAACACGAACTCCAACAAACACTTGGGGTGGTCTTCGTAACGATTATACTTTATTGTATTCGTTTCGTTTATACAAATCTGTAATTTGTGTTCATCACTTCCGTTTTGGTTTATTGATCATTTGTAGTCAAATGTTTATATGCATTACCACTCATACGGCCCAAACAGCCAAACACACAACGTAACACTCTGGAAAGGTAAGCAGATCCTGCTGCAGATGTGGCACCTGTCATATCGCTCCTGTTATAACAAATTAGGAACATAGTCTTATTCGGTAGTTCATATTCATGAAAAGGGAAGGGTATTGTAGGTACGACATAAGAAACATATCCGATATCATCTGTGAAATGGTTATTTCATTACGGTCAACAACTCGTGATGGCGACCGTAAAATTTACGAGGGGATCATTTCAACTTCAACCTTTGGAACTCTAGAGAGATCTTGGTTTAATAGTTTCATTGTGAGAGCAGCAATCTTCTATACATGAAATCATGATAGGAAATACAAGCACGGGAATATCGTTTCATTTGGGAGATATATACTCCGTATCCAGGCGCTGCTGGAATATTGCTACATAGAAATAGAAAGTTCAAAATTGGGAAGCTGAAATCATCTCATTTGTCGTAAAGTTTTCTTTTCAACCGACCCTCATTGTAACTTTATAGATTTAAGTCAAGATATGAGACAGATTTAACTGTATCTTTAGTATCCTTTATCTCTAGTTTGATGGGATATATTCGTTCAACATAGTCACCAAATCTTTTATTATTTAGTGAGAGAACATCATCTATATAGCGGAACGTAAAGTTAAAGGATATTGTCGACTTCTTCTCTTTCTTCCTTAGAAGTTCCTGTAAGAAGTTAGCCTAATAATAATGAAGAATCAAGTCGTCAAGAAGTGGAGAACAATTGGTTCCCACTGGAATTCCGACAGTCTGTTAAAAAAAAAACGTCCTCCAAACGTAACAAATATGTTGTCAACAAAGAAATAAATCATCTTGATAATGTAACTTTCAGAGAATGTTTTTGTTTGAATCAGAGTGGTTCTTTACAAAGTATGATTTTAATCCTCCCCAAGACAAGATACAGACTGATTTTTCAGAAAATGAGGTATTTTCGACTGAACGAATTAATGATGAAGGATATAACCTAAGTCGACGCCATCGAGACTTTGGTTGGCAAAGGAAAGTTTAAGAAAAGATCTTTTTTCTCTTTCTTATCTTTTCCAAAGCGAACTGGTTGGAAAATGCTAAAAGTTTAAGCTACATTTGAGTTTTATTCCACTGCTCTGGCAATTTTGAAGAAGATTTGTAAAGCCCATTTTAGTATATGGTAGTTTGATTAAGGGTTCCTACAAAAAGTACAAAACATTACCCCCCCCCCCCCCCCACCACAACCTCCACCCCCACCCCTTCAGATAATATTAACTCTTTATTTAATATATGTTCAAATCTTGAACAAGAAAAGTTGGACTTGAAACTCATAACTTTGTGTTTCACAAATGGATGTCACAAATAATACTTTCATAATCACCTGGAAACAAAAATAATAGAAATTTAGATTTTAAGGTTATAAAGATTACAGCTATTTACAAGTATCAAAATCATTTTATTCGATCTTAAATATAAAAAAAAATTAACTATGGCACTGTGTTAGAAAATTTAAAGATCAAGTCGAGTCATACATAAATTATAATCTTGAAATATAAAAACGTTCTTCACGTAAATGTAAGAGCAATAAGTGGTGATCGGTAAATATTCAAATCGTCAAACTCGAACTAGCTCAGCGAAGGGTTGCTGAGGTGCGAACATATTTTAACATCTTTAGATTATGAATGTGCATTTCCCGACGCAGGCCCTAGTTATTCGCTGGTTGTTCTTTCATGCTATATATCATATTTGTGTTTTGATTATTTTGTTTTGTATTATATAAATAAGATCGTAAGTTGTCTCGTTTTAAGGTGGTATGAGAGTCTAAAATAAAAATGATAGAATCTGTTCATACTTTGCCAAAATGTAGTATATATATCTATTGATATATGTTGAAATATATAATAAAAATGATAGGTCACCGCGCATTTTCTCAAGCTAAAATGACACATTTTGTAAGGATTATACAGGAAAAAACACCATTTTGTGGTTAGAAACTAAACAAAATGATAGAATTGCTAAATACTTAAGGAAAAGATAGCTTTCAGACAATGCTTTGAGAATTTCAAAAGAAAAGATAAGGTCACCGTGAGTTTTTTCCGGCTAAAATACAAAATAGGAAAATTCCATGTAGAATCCTTCAGAAAATGCACTATTTTAGAGTTACTTCCCCTTAAAATGGCATTTAGAAAAAAAATAAAAAACAAACAAACATAATCAATTTTTGCAAAAATATTAATATTTATAAGTTATATTCTTATAAATTGGTTCTTTTAAATGAAAATTCATATTAAATATCTGCATTCCTGCATCAAATTTTGCTAACTTGATAGAAAATATGGACCTTTGGTTCACAGTTTTTTACAATCCAAGATGGAGGAAGACACCCATACCGCCTTAAGTGTCATAAATTTGTCATGCCTTTAAACTCTTATGGAAGTATGGTATGGCCTTTGTTCATTCTTGACGGTCAAATGGTCGCTTACTTCTACAAGTATTTGGCAAAACTTTTGGGGAGATTTAGGTCCTCAATGCTCTTCAAGTTTGTACTTGTTTTTGGGTTTCTTACTATTTTGATCTGAGCATTACTGATGCGTCTTTTAAAGTAGACGAACATGCGTCTGTCGTATCAAATTATAAGCCTGGTTCAGTTGATAACTACTTTTTACAACATGTGGAACGGTTTGCCAGAACCTTTCTTGAATGTTATTGTCTATGACATTGTGTTAAAACTTTAAATATTTTGGAATTTTTTACTAATGTTACCAGTACTTAAATTTATAACGGTCGGACGTATACCTCAACAAGTTACCCCCTCTTTGGTGCATCCTGTTGATGAAAATCAGATTACAAACAAATAAATTCCAGACAAAGTTGGTATTTGGAAACAATTCACAAACTTATTATATTTTTTTGGACTAAGTAAAACAACTGCACAAGCTTGTGCAAATAAAAATGAGAAGACATATTTGAAACGCCAGTTTTAATCAAAATGAGACTTATATGTAAAGTATACTCACTTGAAATGGAAATATGGTCTGTAGTCAGGTTTATGGTCAGTTTTTGTAATCCATAAGAACACCAGTAGTTCACATTTAAATCAGTCTCACTGAAGTTATGAATAACCAAGGCAAATGTCGAGGCGTGATATTGAATCGTTGGGCTATACTTGTCAGTCGCTGGGGAACAGTCTTTATGACATATGACCTCTGTCAGACCTTTCACTCCCCACTGTGGAATATTACGATCTTGTAAAATTGAAGTCCTGTGGACAGTACACGTCAAGGTAACATTCGTACCAAACTCTACTTGTTTTGGTGACACATCCCAAGTAACTGCAATGACAAAAACAAAACATGTAAAACATTAAAATAAATTGCCTGATTTATTGTTTAAATTATTTCAGCGGTTGAGTTACGGAGTCGTTCACATAAAATTATATACCTTGCGATATATGAAAAAGGGCATATGATACAGTTACACTATTAGACTATTTACCAGATTTGTTATCACATAAGCGACACGACAGGTGTCACATTGTATTCTTTGTATGTTTGTCTGTTTCATTTTTAGCAGCGGCAATGTCAGTTCATTTGCGATATATGAGTTTGACTGTCCCTTTGGTATATTTCGTTCCTCTTTTGCAGGGGATGTAATGACGTTGCGAACGTAAATTTGTTTTCGCGACGTCATTCTATGACTTATCAGGAAAAGATTCAGTTTTCGACTGATTTTTATCATTCAAACTAATTTGACTTGAAAACAAGTCATGGACCCCTCTTTTCTAAAATGTAATTTAGTTTGATTACGATAGAAGATTATGTGTGCCAATTTTTATGAAAACGTAAATAGAGCAATTGTTTTTAAATTTGATAAGTATAGGGCAAATTTTATTGTTTTTTTCTACACTCATGAACATTTGATAAATATGAGTTAATTCTAAATAAAAAATGCATAAATTTTTAGGAGACTTATAAAATAGAGAAATTCCAAATAATTCAACAAAAACAATTTGTGTTTATCTTTTAAATCAAAAAAAGTTATGTCTTTCTTTCAAAAGGGAAAATACTGCCATAAATCCGAATTTTTAGCAAATAAACAAAATTTCGACATCATTTTACTAAAAAAGTAGCACATGAAGGTATATGTTTTATTTCATATTTGATTTAATCAGGTAAGAAAAGGTCTATATGATTTTTTTTTTTATCAAAATGTAAATATGGAATCAAAACTGTATCGTATGCCCTGAAGGAAACTTTCTCTTCAAATAGTGATAGAAAAAAATCATCATGATGTTCAAATTTATTTCAGACGATAAAACAAAAAAAGTTATAATTAAATTTTGATCCGTACTGTTTATTCTCATAAAACCATGCAAGTACAAAGGTTACAGAGAAATTGAAAAATAATATACATACAAAATAAAATATGCATTAAAAATGCATAAAATTCAAAAATTTCGAATGAGATAACATATTAAAGAATATATATATAGACTTTTAAAGTCAAGTGTAAAAGTTAAATTGTATAAAGAAATACTTCCTACAAGTATAAGTATGGTAAATAAATTATGGTTGTTAAGAAGGAGTGAGCTTACTATTAATACATCTGATAAAATTGCAGAGGTTTCTAAGTGTCTTTTTGTTTAATTAAACAGTTTGTTGAATGCAATAATGAAATGTCTTGGTATTAGTTCATTTGGGATAAGAGGACTTTAATACTTCTTTTTGTAATTTTACAGTGCTGAAGAGCTTTGAACATGTGTACGATTCATGAAAAAATCCGCTTCAGTAAAGGCATTAATTAATTGAATTTTACAACAACATTTTATTGGCGCTAAATGATAAGTTAGTAACTAGCATTACATTTACTGATATAAGTTAAGTTTTTGATACGGTTTGGAATTAGGCTTTACTATACAAACATGAAAAATATGGTATAAAAGGAGACTTTAACCCCAATAAAACAGATGTTATGATATTCAGTATGAAAACTATACAAAGTAATTTTTCTTTTGATTTTGATGGCACTTTATTAGAGCTAGTTCATACGCATAAACATCTTTGTGTCATATTTGGTAGTGATTGTAAATGGAGTAAGCATGTTGATAAGCTGATAGAAAAAACTTCGAAGCAGCTTAATGTTTTACGAAAACTAATATTTAGACTTAAGAGGGAATATTTGGAAAAAAATGATATGACTTTTGCTCGGTCAATTTTAGAGTATTCGTCAGAAGTATTGGATAACTGTGGACAAGCAAATTCTGTTCGGTTGGAAAATATCAAAATCGATGCTGCTAGAATAGTTACTGGATTAATTAGTTACGCTAGCCCGGAACAGTATCTATTTAGAGACGGGATTGAAAAAATTAAGCGTCAGACGGGAGGTAAAAACATTACCTATGTTTATAAGATTATAAATAACCAAGCGCCAGATTCTTACACGCTTTGGTTCAGAATTTAGTATCAAATATTACTATTCCCGTAAATCGTTTATCAGCTAAATTAAATCAACAGTCTTATTTTCAGTCATCTTTTGCACTGTGGAATTCTTTAGACTTAAGTATAAGACATATTCCTACATTTTCCTTTTTTAATTAAACTTGCACAAACTATACTATAGAAATAATAAATCTCCGAGATTTGGTTCTTTAGGAGATCGTTTGTATTCTGTTTTACGCACAAGGCTGCATGACAAATGTAGTACACTGCGTGCTGACTTGTTCAAAGCAAATTTGATACAAAATGCAAATTGTTCGACATGTGGTTTTATTAATATAAATGTTGAACACTATCTACTATATTGTATTACTTTTTCAGCTCAAAGAAATCTGAAGTTTAACGAAATTAATGTCTTGAATTTCAATATTACTATCGATTTATTATTATTTGGTGATTGTGCTTTAAGTACTGAAGAAAATGATAATATTTGTTTATCTGTTCAAAGGTATATAAAAAATACCAAACGTTTTTCTCTGCATTGATTCTTTAATTCTATTTACAACACATGTGATTAAAGATATTTCTATATACATGTAATGGCAATAATCGAATGATCTTGATGAATATCTACTGTTATGTTTTGTTATCAATAACGATTCAATGGATTTTAACGAAAGAATATAAGAATAAGTTTCAAATCTATACTTACCATTGTGTAGCTGACATCCTTTTCGTAAATTTGGATAATATATTAAGATCCCATTCTTTATTATGAGAAACACACACACACTTATTTAAGTTATGTCCACAAGAAAAAAAATTGCGCATAGGTAATTCCACTAACTATTCGGTGTGTTTGTGTCTTATTTATACTGTAAAAAGATGCTCTCGATTTAAATCCATTGATTCGCTTCAAAAATTTTCCTTTTGTTTTCATGTCTTTATTCTTAAATTATTTGTTAGTATGAAATATTCGATGTGTACATTAATTAATGTGTATATTTTGTTTTTGTTTTGGAGAAGACGTTACTAAGTTGTAAAACTTGTGTCTGATCCTTTTGTCATTTTGAACAATAAAATATGTTTAAACTAAGGCTTTTAAATCCCAAATAAGGGGGCTCGCGGGTGTAAATCAATTATTTTTTTAAATATAGGATTTCGCTACGTTGTTTTTCTATACACGAACTTAATCATATACTTAATAGAAAAATACATTTAAAATACTGGGTCACCGTTCATTAAAGGGGCACTAGCTGTCAAATTCATGGTCACCGATTTGACTCAAATTCTCATATTTGATTTATAACAATGTCAAACATTTATCCAAACTACCAAAAGTCCAAAAGAAACAGTTTATAGCGCATGGGGTAGATACTATGTAGGTTCGTTTTGTGTGAATTTTAGTCCAGACGCCATCTAATTAACTATCGATTTGACCTCAGATGACCATATAAGCGATGTAAACATAAATAAAGATATGAATAGATTAAACCAACACGTGCAATTGGATTTTTATAGGTCTGTTTGATTTTATTTTATAGATTCAACATATATGTTTCTCATTGTTTTTAACCGTATAAGAATGATTTTATATGGATCGAATAAGTAATCAAATGGTTTACCGTAGTTTCACTTTCATTGTTGACATTCTTTTTCTTTAAAAATAACCAGTACACGTACAATGCATGCGTTGTCAATCTCTAGCTAGGGGTTAAACTGAAGTTCACATGAATACGGATTTAATGAGGTCGACTGATTCACTTGCAAGTGAATTAGAAAATATCAACGTTTCTTCGCTTAATTTGACAAAATTGAACTATTTAGGCTGCTAAAAGCGAATTATTATTTCACTATTTCACTTTCATTATTGATTTAACAAAAAAAATCTTACTTTAGATTTTTTATATATCTCGTAGCTAGTACCCCTTTAAGCTCACAATCTTTTTATGCATTTTTGTTAACGTACTTTTTTTCTATTGATCTAATAGAGCTTACTTACAAATTGACGAAAGGTACGAACGAACGTAAAGGGAGCACGTATTTCATTTCTACAATAACAGTAAAAGAGTCTTTGTTTTATCCAGTAAAACAGCATTCTTTTCTAAAACAAGTTTATTTAAAAAAAAAATAATATCGCAAATAATACATGATTTTAATATAATCAAACACAGAAAAATAGTGTCAAATACACTTACGTCCGATACGTTACTTACGTAAACCACGAGTACACACATTTCCGCGGGAATTTTTTAAGCACGAGTTTCACGATTAATATTTCAATGACATTATTGAAGTACGTTAGTCTAAATCTAACGACAAGATTCACATTTATTTTTATTTGTTACAGTACACTTTCAGCAAATTGTCAAAGTGGAATATCGAGATTTGCTAAAAAATGATGCTACAATTTTTTTTAAAAGTAATGTTGAATAAATCTAGAAAAAAAGACTTTGTATATCAAGAAAATAAATCTACAATTTTGCACCATATATATTGTGGATTTTATAATGACGATTTAACAGTACACATGTTTGGAAGATAGACGCGAAGTTGTCAGTCACTTATCGTCCAGTGGCTAATATTTCATGAATGTTCAGGACTCTAGGCAAAACGCAGTTATACGCTAACATGACCGTTCCATTGCTCCGGTGTATCATATATACACATTTAGGGGGGGGGGGGGGGGTAATGAATATTACCAGGAGAGAGGCGATGATTCAAAAGTTATGAAACGAACACCAGCATATGGCATAGTAGAAAGATCATCTTTTTTCTTCATTTTCATTTTATTACTTTGAGCTTTGCAAATTTTGCATCAAGGATTTATTTGTGTTTCTGTAAGGGAAGAAGACAATGTATTTGCTTTGACATTTTCTTAGGTTAAACAGTGCAACATTGTAATATTGAAGAGTGGCATGGGGGAGGGGCCGGTTTTTAGTCTTCTTGTGGCAATTTTTTCGTCTGACTACTCTATATTTAGAATATATTGTAGTGTTATCTCCTCCGACCTGGTGGTATCAATAATCATATTCTAACCTATCGTACGTTCCGAAATCCTAAATATATCTAAGAAAAAATCCAATTTAATAAGTGTCGTTGCATGCACGATAATTGTTCGAAGTTCCACGGGTATTATATCTTTACACTGTCAATATACTGTAGAAAAAGATGAAATTATATTAGTAGAAAATAAAATTGAAAATATATTAGAAAATGCAATAGAAAATTTATTAGAGAATAGAATTGAATATTTATATGAGTATGAAACTGAAAAACTAGATCAGATTGTTGGCTCTACAAACTATCAATACAAGAGAAATAAAGATGATGATAATAAATATCAGAACAAAAGGGAAATACAAAATCAGACAGAAAAACTAGACCAGAATCAGGTTAAAAAATGGAAAAAAAATAGGATTGAAAAACTGGATAAAAATTGGATTGAAAAACTGGATAAAAATTGGATTGAAAAACTGGATAAAAAAATTGTTCAAAATCAGACAGAAAAACTGGATCAAAATCAGACTGAAAAACAGGATGAAAATAGAATTGTTAAAAAGAAGTATAAAAATTTGATCAAACAACTAGATCTAAACCACAATTGTCCATATATAGAAACCAACAGTGAAACAGTACTTATGAATAAAGTTCAAATGGAACAATATCAAAGTAAAATAAAGAACAAAACCTCATTCAAAGCACAATGTAACAACACAATAAACACAGCTAAGGTTAAGGATTGTGTAAAGGTTAGTAGACCAGGTATTAGAAATACATTTGTACAAGGTAGTTTCCACCAAGGAGATTTAAGGTTTGGTTTAAACAGTGGTAAGCAATGTGTGGCAAATTGTTGTTCAGCTCTTGCATTTAGTAAATTGAAAGATTTAACCCAGTGGGATCAGAAATATTTAGATAAGGTTCTGGTTTATGGAAATGATTTATATAGCCGTGTTAGTGGTAATAATCATCACTTATTAATTTCCGACCTACCACCAATATTAGATATATCAGGCACATTGATGCAATTGTCACTAAAAGAGTCGATATCTGCTGTTATAGATACATCAGAAACCATTGATTTTAGTGAATTTGGTAATTCTTTGCCATTAGACCAAGGTTTACAGGAATCCCTTGTAGATTATGATGCTTGCTTTATATGTGCATATGATACTTCATTTTTAGCCTTGAAACATGGCCAAGGTTTATTTTTGTTTGATTCACATGCAAGAAACGAGTTTGGCTTAAAGCACAGTAAAGGCAAAAGTTTACTTTTAAAATTGAGCAGTCTAGATCATCTTTATCAATACTGTTGCAACATGGTACCAGGAGCAAGACAAAATCAGTGGTTTGAAGTTACAGGAGTAAGAATTTCTATAGTTGAAGAACCTGTAATGTACAACAATGATCATACATTCCCTGAAAACAATGAACAAATGAACAACACAACCTATAGCAATAGTGGAAACCATGAAACAATGAACACCAGTGACTATGAGCTGCCTGAAATTGTTGAAGTAGAAAACGAGAAAGGTCCAGACTTAACAAAAGTTCAGGAAAACATAAACCTAACATTACACACCTATAGCTCTGAAAGTAATGCCAATGATAATACCAACAAGAATGAATCTGATGTTGAAATTGTGTCTGCAACTGACTTGTCATATGAATTTAAACCAATCAACACTATTGCAAAGAAAAAGCTTTGTCTCATTGTTAAGATACCAACCAAGCATATTCACAAGCAAATCACCAATACTTTTTTTGATATGGGCCCCCCATCTACTACAAAATCTATCACAGGTGATGGAAATTGTTTGTTTCGAGCTATTTCATATGCACTTTCAAATAGACAAGAGTTTTATGGAAATATAAGAAAAGCTATAGTTGATCATTTGATAAGAAATGCAGAAATGTTTAAATCTTTTTTACAGCCGAGATTTAAAACTGTTGAAGAGCACATATAAACTCTCCAGATGAAAGGAAATAATGTATGGGGAACTGAGTTGGAGATTTTAGCATGTGCAGACCTGCTTAAAACTGATATTTACACTTATTACAATGATTCATGGATTAAATATTCTTCATCTCAATTATGTAGCAAAAACAAAATTAATGTTCAGGCAATCTATCTCCAACATCTAACTGGCATCAATCATTACGAAGTTGTCACAGCTATAAGTCAAAAGTCAAGGTATCAAAACAGAATGCAATCTAGTCCAGTTGGAAGGGAAAAGTCTGAATTTGATAGGAAATGTGAGGTGACAACATTGAAAATTAATGATTCGGATAACTATTCGGATGATGAATTAAAAGTCTTATCAAAAGCTGAAAAAGAAAGGATAAGGTACAGAAAAGATGAGGAATTTAAAGCAAGAAAAACTAGAGGCTCTAAAGAGCCTGTGTCGCTCACCTTGGTCTATGTGAATATTAAACAAAGGAAGCAGATTGAAAATTGACTACAAAGGTCAATAACTCCTACAGGGGTCAATTGACCATTTCGTTCATGTTGACATATTTGTAGATCTTACTTTGCTGAAAATTATTGCTGTTTATAGTTTACCTATATCTATAATAATATTCAATATAATAACCAAAAACAGCAAAATGTCCTTAAAATTACCAATTCAGGGGCCGCAACCCAAAAACAGGTTGTCCAATTCATCTGAAAATTTCAGGGCAGATAGATCTTGACCTGATTAACAATTTTACTTCATGTCAGATTTTCTCTCAATTATTTGGTTTTTGAGTTATAAGCCAAAAACTGCATTTTACCCCCATGTTCTATTTTTAGCCGTGGCGGCCATCTTGGTTTGATGGCCAGGTCACCGGACACATTTTTTAAACAAAAAACCCCAAAGATGATTGTGGCCAAGTTTGGATCAATTTGGCACAGCAGTTTCAGAGAAGAAGATTTTAGTAAAAGATATATAAAATTTACGAAAAATGGTTAAAAATTGACTTTAAAGGGCAATAACTCCTAAAGAGGTCAACTGACCATTTTGGTCATGTTGACTTATTTGTAAATCTGACCTTGCTGAACATTATTGCTGTTTACAGTTTACCTATATCTATAATAATATTCAATATAATAACCAAAAACAGCAAAATTTCCTTAAAATTAACAATTCAGGGGCTGCAACCGAAAAACAGGTTGTCCAATTCATCTGAAAATTTCAGGGCAGATAGATCTTAACCTGATTAACAATTTTACCCCTTGTCAGATTTGCTCTAAATGCTTTGGTTTTTGAGTTATAAGCCAAAAACTGCATTTTACCCCTATGTTCTATTGATAGCCATGGCGGTCATCTTGGTTAGTTGGCGGGGTCACCGGACACAATTTTTAAACTAGATACCCCAATGATGATTGTGGCCAAGTTTCAAATAATTTGGCCAAGCAGTTTCAGAGGAGAAGATTTTTCTAAAAGATTACTAAGATTTACGAAAAATGGTTAAAAATTGACTATAAAGGGCAATAACTCCTAAAGTGGTCAACTGATCATTTTGGTCATGTTGACTTATTTGTAGATCTTACTTTGCTGAACATTATTGCATTTTACAGTTTATCTCTATCTAAAATAATATTCAAGATAATAACAAAAAACAACAAAATTTCCTTAAAATTACCAATTCAGGGGCAGCAACCAAACAACGGAATGTCAGATTCATCTGAAAATGTCAGAGCAGATAGATCTTAACCTGATTAACAATATTATCCCAGTCAGATTTGCCCTAAATGCTTTGGTTTTTGAGTTATAAGCCAAAAACTGCATTTTACCCCTATGTTCTATTTATAGCCATGGCGGCCATCTTGCTTAGTTGGCGGGGTCACCAGACACAATTTTCAAACTAGATACCCCAATGATGATTGTGGCCAAGTTTGGTTAAATTTGGCCTAGTAGTTTCAGAGGAGAAGATTTTTGTAAAAGTTAACGCAGGACGACGACGACGGACGACGACGGACGCCGGACGCCAAGTGATGAGAAAAGCTCACTTGGCCCTTCGGGCCAGGTGAGCTAAAAAGAAAATATTGGTAAAATGAGACATACAGAGATAATTTAATACAAGCAGGCATTAAGAAATATCGAGAGGACAAAGATTACAGAGATGTTTTAAAAGAATCTGGAATTCAGAAATATCAAGAAAATGACAAGTACAGAGAAAAATTGAGACGAGCTAGTATATATAAGTATGAAGTAGACCAACAGCACAAGAAACATGTCAAACAAGCAAGTGTACAAAAATATAAGGAAGATGAAAAGCACAAAGAACATGTTAAACAATCAAGTATACAGAAGTATGCAGATGATGATTCACATAGAAGTAAGGTTAAACAACAAACCAAAACACGCCGTTAAAATGTAAAACAGGAAAACAAACAAATAACTGAAGTTATCAGAAAATTTAAAGATGCTGTTGAGAAAGGTCCAGAATGTGTTTGTTCTTGTTGCTTGAGGCTGTTCTTTGAAAAACAAGTTCTGATCTGTAAAAAGGGGTCCTATGATAATTCTATATATGATTCATGCACAACAGAGAAATATAAACACACATGTACAGATGACTGCAATACTCATTGTGCTTTTGAAGGAACATGCAGAACAAGTCTATGGATATGTTATACTTGTCATCGTAAAATGATAAAAGGTAAAACACCTGTAGAGTCGTTTTCAAATGGTTTAATGCTTGAAGATGTTCCTTTAGAATTAAAACAGCTAAATGCAATAGAGCAACAACTTATAGCCCTGAACATTCCATTCATGAAGATAATGGCTCTACCAAAAGGAGGACAAAAAGGGGTTCATGGACCTGTAGTTTGTGTGCCGTCTGATTTGACAAAAGTTACAACAATACTACCACGATCAGAAGATGAAAGTCTTTTACTTAAAGTTAAACTGAAGAGAAAGCTCAACTACAAAGGCTATGAAAAATACCAATTTGTAAGACCAAACCATTTGGAGCAAGCACTTGTGTATTTAAAGGATACAAACGTATGGTATAAAGATGTCGCTATCGATGACGAATGGATAAACCCTATTCCCGAGGTAAATGATGATGAAGTAGTGAATGATGAAACTGAATCGGATTCTACTGAGTCGGTCAGGAATAATAAAATACAGGAAGATGCGTCAAACATGTCAAAGTCTTCAAAAGAAAGCAATGAAAGAGAAGAAGAAAGCGAACAGTATAGCTATATTGATGATAGGTTACGTGGTGTTCAGTTAGATACTTGTTTACAACCTGCTGACATAGGGCAAGAGGCTTTAGATTTATGCTTTGATCAAGTATTTAATTTAGCTCCAGCAGAAAATAACAATCCTCTTAGTGTTCTAAAAGAACCAGGTATTGAAGCTAAAACCTGTCCTTTGCACTTTCCATCAGGTAAAAATACTTCGGATGAAGACCGTGATGAAAAACTAACAATTGGAAGATACTTTAATCTTTGATTAATGAGTGTTGAAAATAGATTTGCTAGAGATACCAACTACATATTTTTTAGTCAATATTTAACAGAGCTCAGTAGCGTGATTTCAAACGTTCAGATATCTCTTAGAAAACAATGTCCTTTTTCGAAAGAAGGAAAGAAAGTTACAAGAGAAATGCTTTGCAACAAGGAAACCTTAAAAGAATTATTTAAGAAAGATGAAGCTATAAAATATTTAAAACCCATTCGTGGAACTCCTCCCTATTGGCAAAGCTCACAAAAAGATACCGTATAGCGGGTTATTTTCGCGGGGTGCAAATTTTCGCTTATTTTCGCGGACAGAACTAAACCGCCAAAATAAATTCCGCCAAATTGAAGGTGTTCATACAAAGGTATTAATAAAAGTTTTTAATCCGCCAAAATAATAACCGCCAAAATATTTCGTATACCTTGTTCAATAAAAATCGCGAAATTTTACACCCGCGAAAATAACCCACTACACGGTATATTTGCAATGATAAGACAGTTAGGAGTTCCCACATTCTTCTGTTCTTTTTCTTCTGCAGACTTCAGATGGTCAGAAATTATAAACATAATTTTAAAACAGCAAGGTGACACGAGAAATAGTGAAAATATGACATGGGATGAAAAATGTAAAGTTCTGTGTAGCAATCCTGTTACAGCAGTAAGAATGTTTGATCATAGATTTCATATGTTTCTGAAGGATGTTATCATGTCAAAAGCTCAACCAATAGGGAAAGTAATCGACTATTTTTACCGAGTTGAATTTCAACAAAGAGGTTCTCCCCACACACATTGTTTGTTTTGGGTAGAAAATGCTCCAAAATTTTGCGAAGATGATATTGATGACATTATTACCTTTATTGACAAGTACATAACATGTGAGATACCAGATGAAAAGGAAGACAAAGAATGGCATGACATTGTTATGGCAGTACACCAACACAGCAAAAAACATTCAAAATCATGTAAGAAAAAGGGAACAGTATGTCGTTTTAATTTCCCAAGACCTCCCTCAACTAGAACATTTATCTCAGAACCAAGTGATCCAGATAAAGATTCAAAGGACGATGAAGAATTAGCAAAGGAAATATTGTCCGACTTATGGGAAGTTATAAAAAAGCATGAAGATGAAAACTTAGATGTTTCTGAAATTTTTAAGAAGATAGGACTTGCTCAAGAAAGATTCGAAACATATTATCGTTTTATCACCAATCGCAATACAGTAGTTCTCAAACGTCAGCCAAATGAAATATACACCAATCAGTATAACCCACATCTTTTGAGGGCTTGGGATGCAAATATGGACATACAATATATTTTGGATGCATTTTCCTGTGTTGTATACATTATAAGTTACATAAGTAAAGCTGAGAGAGAGCTAGGATTACTCCTGCAACAGACTAAAACTGAAGCAGAAGACGGAAATCTAAATGCTCAACAGACTATGAAAAAAGTTGGAACTTCATATTTACACTATAGAGAGATAAGTGCACAGGAAGCAGTGTTTAGAGTTACTGGATTGAGATTACGAGAGTGTTCAAGGAAAGTAGAATTTATACCTGTTGGTGAAAATCCATGTAGAATGAGCGTTCCTTTGAAAGACCTAGAGAAACAACAAAATTGTAAGTCTTCTAAAAGAAAAAGACCAAATAGTGACAGTGAAGATGAAGATGAAGATAGTACTTGGATGAACAACATTGTTGATAGATATAAAGGTAGACCACATATTGATATCTTTATCAAATTGTGTCTTGCAAGATTCATTTCTGAATACAGTGTTATTCTAGAATCACAATTACCACAGAAAATTAATAAAGACACAACCTTCAAACTTGATGGCTCACTTGGGTATATTAGAAAACGCACAAGAACTTCACCTGCAGTTATAAAATATCCTCGTTTCTCTCCGGAAAATTCCCCAGAAAAATATTATCAAAGCATTTTGCAACTGTATTTGCCATACAGATATGATGAACAGTTAAAACCACTCTTATTGCAAACATATGAGAATTTCTTCACATGTGGAAGCGTTAAGTTTCAAAGGGATAACACATTAAGTTCTGTGAAAGAAATTGTTATCAAAAACATGTCAGACTTTGTGAAAAATGGTCATGATTTAGAGGAAGCAGAAAAGCAATTTCATGAAAAAGATCCTAAAGAAGATGCTTGGTGTGAGTTATGCCCAGAATCAGAAGTGAATAGAAGAGAATGTATAGATGAAGGCAAAGTATCTAGTGTGATTGAGGAGGATTTATCAATACCAGATTTGAATGAAAAGAGCTCATCATCTGTTGGAACTAATTTGCTGTCTGTTTCTCTCACAAAAAATGAAATTATTCCAAGGCTAAGAAGTTTGAATGTAAAACAGAGAAGAATTCTCTATAAAGTAAGAGATTGGTGCATTCAAAAAGCAAACGGAAAAACACCAGAGCCTTTACATTTATTTATCACTGGAGGAGCTGGAACTGGTAAAAGTCACTTGATCAAATGTATTCAATATGAAGCAACTCGAATATTAGCACAAACAACAAATAATCCAGATGATCTCACAGTTCTGTTAACAGCTCCAACTGGAACGGCTGCATTTAATATCCATGGATTGACAATTCATAGTGCTCTTGGAATTTTCAAATCACTCTCACCTGATCATGCAACTCTTAGTGAAGACAAAATTAATTCGCTCAGATCAAAGTTAGAACATTTGCAAATCTTGATAATTGATGAAATTTCAATGGTCAATAAGAAATTGTTGTTTTTTGTTCATGAGCGACTCAGACAAGTTAAAAAAAGACCAGACAATTGTTTATTTGGAGGTGTTTCAATAATTGCTGTTGGCGATTTTTATCAGTTACCACCTGTTCGAACAAAAAGGGTACACAAATTGTGTGTAGATGACCCTTCTAATCCCTCAAATCAGCTATGGAATGGCTTGTTTGAAATTGCCGATTTGGATGAAATAATGCGTCAACGTGAGGATGGAATGTTTGCTAAACTACTAAATAGATTGCGTGTTAAGCAGAAAAATGAAAGTTTGTCATCATCTGATAAAGAAACATTACAACACTGCTTTGGTGATAGCCCCGATGAAGCCTTGCACATATATTCTACAAATGCAGAGGTTGACACCTTTAACAAGGAGATGATATTGAAATTGTGTACAGAATCAAAATTAATTGAAGCAGAAGACTATGAAAAAAACAAAACATCAGGAAAATTGACCTTGAAAAAAATCCATTGTACAAAGTCAGATGTCTGTCTTCCAATATCTATTCTTTTAGCCGAGGGAGCAAGAGTAATGCTTATCAAGAATGAGGACACATCAGATGGTTTAGTAAATGGAGTAATGGGGACAGTAATTTCTATAAAAGACTACTCACCTAATTCACTCCCAAGTGCCATATTTGTTCTCTTTGACAATGAAAGAGTTGGAAAAAATGCTAAGTTACAAAAAATAGTCTGCGGAAAACGCTGTGTTGGATTAAAGCCTTCAAGTGAAGACATTCCTTTAAGTACCTGTGTACGTAAACAGTTCCCATTGAAACTAGCCTGGGCTTGCACTATTCATAAAGTTCAAGGGTTGACAGTTGAAGAATGTGTTGTTGATTTAAATAAATGTTTCACTTATGGTCAAGCATATGTTGCCCTCAGCAGAGTTACCTCGAAATCAGGTCTTCATATTAAAGGCATAGAAACTGAAAAACTTGACAAGAAAATTTTCTGTGATCCTGATATTGTAAAGGGTGTTTCAGAAATGACAAGATTTTTACCTGAAGTTGAGAATGAAAGAGAGGAACAGAAAGATATTGTCCAGATAATGTATCACAATATTCAAGGTTTGCAGACTCATGCAGAAGATCTTAAACAAAATCCAGACTTTATGGGTGTCGATTACATTTGTCTTACTGAAACCTGGGCTAATCAGGAGTTTGCTTGCTTTCAAATGATTGGATATGATGGTTTTCATTTGCCGCGATCTCAAGCTTTTGAAAATGACGACTCTTACTATTCATCTTTAAAGGATATGCAGCATGGTGGTGTGTGTGTATTTTATAAACATTCATCAGAAACTGAACTATGCAACTTGGCCTCAAACTTAGAATGTATAGTTTTCAAGATAACAACTGAAAATATTTTAGTTGCTACGATCTACAGAACTCAGAAGTATAATGTTGGAAAATTTTTGGAGAATTTGGAGACATTAATCTGTAAGTTGCAAGAATTATCAAAAAAAATTGTAATTATTGGCGATTTTAATCAAGATATTTTAAAAGGATGTAATACAGTATTAAACTTCATGCAATCAAAAGGTTTCAACAGCTCGTCAATAGTCCAACATCAGAGGGTGGTACACTAATTGATCATGTGTATGTCAGAGGGTGTCCTGATATATCAGTTGCAATAATTCCCACATATTACAGCTACCATGAGGCACTTAGAATAGTACTTAAAAGTTGAAGACTCAACACAGATTTGTATATGAAGATGTTCAAGGAAAACAGTTTGTTTTAATTTCGATTTTAGATATTAAAAAAAGGAATTGAAATTTTGATTTCAAACACAGAAAAAATATAAAAATAATGCCTCCTAAAGTCCAACCCTTCGTCCCCGTCGTAGGAGGCGGATATCAGCACTTACTCATGATTTAGTGCTGATAACCAACAGGGCCCTGGCAGTCTCGGTGAACAGTGTTTGGCCTTGCTGAATATGCATAAAATATTTGCAACAGCATGTTTAGCAAACAACAATCAGGTGTTTCTATTAATTTATTTGATGTTTTTTTCATAATATTGTGTTTGAGTCTCACCTTTACAATCAATGATTCAAATTTGAGGATTCAAAAATTTAGGAAACATTGAACAGTGATATTAAGCATCAGCATATCATTTTTTAAAATGGAAAAAA
Source organism: Mytilus edulis (assembly GCF_963676685.1). Taxonomy (NCBI): domain Eukaryota; kingdom Metazoa; phylum Mollusca; class Bivalvia; order Mytilida; family Mytilidae; genus Mytilus; species Mytilus edulis. The sequence goes on from NC_092349.1 coordinate 22,204,565, forward strand.
GTGTTAATGAATATCATTTTTTTTATTTCAGAATAAAAATCAACATTCCCGAGACAGTTTTTCTTAGCAGTGAGAAGAGAGATTTAAATCTCAATTGTTTTAGCTCTTGTGCATTGTTTTATATATAAAATTGCAAATGCCATGAGGTGAAATAGTTGATAATGATAAGTCAGCAAAGCATACAAATTTGAATCTGGTGTTTTTAGAGAATTGTTTTTAGTTGAAAAGGTACGTAGACATTAACTGGGAGTTATTGCCACTTTTATATCTGGTATTACCTGTATGTTAATATAACGTATTAACAATCTTCTGTAGAGACTTAGTCTTTTGATTTCAGGTCCATTTATCATCATCTTGACATTGTGGTCAAGGTTACAGTTTGATTTGACGTTCCTTATTTTGACCTTTGCTTTAACTTTAAATTTCTGCATAATTAAACTATGGAACTTTGGGAACTTTGTGTTGTAAGCCATATGATCTTGAAAAACTACTGGAAACAAATTTGGTAAAGAAAGTGGCTACTTTTTCTATTTATTATATGCAAACGTATATATTTTGAAATTCAGAATACACAAAGCTATCAGTAAGAACTGAAAATTACATTTCTAAATGTGGTTTGCTATTTTTAACATTCATATATTTATCTTATTCAGTGGAAAGACCTTCAATTGTTCTCTGAACAATTGGTTTTTAATTTTTTTTTTTTTCTTCCGCCTAAATTTTTTTCTTGCATAGTATTGATATTTCAAAAGATGTTGCTTAGATATTTGGAATATGATGTAGTATAGTTTATACGCTTTAAAAATTTACAACTGCGTAACAAAATACTTTACGTTGTAAGAGTTATCTCCCCAAACACTGTTATTCTTGTGGCCACTACTCCTTCGCAACCGTAAAAGATTACGACAAATTTATTTTACCAAATTGCTCGTTACGTCTTCAGGATTAGAATATTCATTTGGACCGAGCTATCCGGAGACTCCATATGAGAGTTATTTCCCCTTATGCATTTGATATAAGTGATATGTGTTTCTTACTGGTAAACCATCAGTGATATAGGCCTAGGGTCTTCAGATTTGAGGTCCTTGGTCCAAAAAAATGAAAATAAGGTCAAGGTCAAAGGTCAAGGTCATATTCTAAATTTTGATTTTGCCTTATTTTCTCTTATTTTCAACAACCATGAAAGATATCGACAAATTCTTTTTACTAAATTGTGAGTTGCGACATGTTGTAACTTATAAATTTTGGTTGGAAGGGTGCGTAAACAATAAATGAGAGTTTTTGCCCATCTTATATTTAAAATCATGCCTATAGTGATATAACTCATTAACCATACATACTACAGACCTAGGGTCTTTTTGTTTGAGGTCCTTGGTTGGTGACCTTGAAATTGAGGTCAAGGTCAAAGGTTAATAGGACGTTCTAGATTTTGACCTTTGCTTTAAATTCATATTTATACATTATAAAGTTATAGGAACTGACATTTTAGATTGATTTTTAATATGTTGATAATAAAATAGATCTTTACTTGTGGAAAGACCTTCAATTGTTCTTTGAACAATTGGTTTTTAATTATATATAAGTAATTCTTAGACTGCAAGATTGTTTATTGTTTTATTGTTTTAATATGTACAAGCTTACAAAGAGATTCAACATTGCATTCTGCATGGTTATCCCTATTTGCATATAAAATTATTTCTCAAATTCTTCGTCAATTTATCCCTGGCCTTTCTGCACCCATTGTATAAAAAATTTAATCAGCGTTCCTCATCAACTATCTTGATTTCATCTGAATTTCCTATTGTGACGGCATGAAAAAAGGCGACCATGCCTGATGACGTTACATAGAAAGAACACATCTTTTTGCAGATCATTCGAAGAGAAGGAATACGTTTGCCTGCATATTGTTTGAAAAACATTAGAGAAACAGATTCTACCACCAAATCTCGTGTAATACGATAGTTATCCACTCTCGACAGTTAAATTTTAAATATTTAAAACGCTCGGCTCACGTTTTAAATTTGAAAATTTGACTGTCTCGAGTGGATAAATATCGTATCACACTCGATGCAGTGGTAGAATCTATATGAATACATTGAAGACTAGAGCCTGTCTGTCTGTCTGTCGGTTGGTCGGGTATGATATAAAAAAATATCCTGTCACTAAGTCGCTACAGCAGTTTACATAGAAATGATTATGATAGACGTTTAAGAATTCTATAATGACTTGGATGAATTATATATTTCATTTGATAAATGAACATGGCGAAGATGTTTATCAATAAGGAAAACACAAAAACTACTGCCTAGTTTTACTAAATACTTACATAATACTTTAGCATCGTTCCACGATAATAGTTTGGAAATCGTATGAAATCCATATCCACATGTATAAAGAACGTCCAAATCCCTGACATTGAAATTTCGTATCTCCAAGTCGAAGCTCGAATTTCGAATATGTATTTTATACTTATCATCTTCAGTACAGCCGCCTGTTGATCCATAACATTTAAATTCCCGTTGACCTGGACCCTTTCCCATCCATTGTGATACATTATGTTGAATGACTCCAGAAAGCTTCTCAACATCACAGGTTAAAATGACTAGTTTTCCAAGGACTATCGGCGCCGTAGAAACACTCCATTTCACTTCTAAAATAATGCAAAACTTCGTGCGATCAATGAAATAAGTTTTTTAGTATATAAATGTCAACGAGGCTAGATGTTGAAAAATGTTTGTAAGCGGAGTTCATGTTTTTAACAGATTTACTGCGTTTATTCATCTCGTTGTTAACTGGTCTGTCTTTAATAATAATAAAAATAACTCGCACCGCCATTCGTTTGATATTTTTGATTATGCCATTTGATAAGGTACTTTCCTTTTTGAAATTTCCTCGGAGTTCATTATTTTTGTGATTTCACTTTTTGCTACCAACTTCAAGAAAGGACATCACAGCACAAATGGATCCCAAGTATTACAGAATATTTGATTTATCTACATGTAGTAGATACTTTTTTAATTCTTTGTGATAAGCATGTAACATGATAAAGAAGTAACAGAACAGTTAAAGTGTAAGGGTCAGCTGGTTACTTGTGTTTATGAATTTCTTATATTTTGTGTTTGGTGATACAATAATTGAAATAGTGTGTTGCTCTTAATCTAAAGCTAGGGAAACGGATTAATATAAGGAAAACCTTGTTTCTGAATCCCTATGTAATATTTTATCACTGTATTTATATGTGTATGTCATGTACATAATTTTTTGAAATAAAATATCTTAAAAGTAAAGCTGGGAAATACGTTGTTATCATGCTATGATCGTTTAGTATATGATTGGTGCATGTGCATCTAGGTTGAGATGAGAATATACCATACAAATTCTTATCCTCGAGTTGGTAACTTTTTATGAACTAAATTAAACCATATGGAGAGTATTTGTTGTATTACATAACGTCTGATGTTAGGCTATACGGTTTCCCCCCTTTTTTTTATTGTATTTTCTATATCAAACGGAACTAAACGGTTAACTATGAAAAAGAAGATGTGGTATGATTGCCAATGAGACAACTATCCACAAAAGACCAAAATGACACAGACATATAAACCGTTAACTATACTCGTTTGTATTGTTTTAGATTTGTCATTTTGGGGCTTTAACAGCTGACTATATGCGGCTGTAGCTTATTCAGAGATTTCTCCCTTCAATGATGCCATTAAAAATTTCACATCCTAAATTTTAACGTGGTTGAATAACTATGAACACTTATGCAGTTGACACTTATGCAGTTTTTGTTTCTTTTTTTTTCAAATTCAAATTCCAACACAAACAACCATATTGATTAAATATTAAGATAACAGGGATAATATTTTATCGTGTGTTTTCCATGTTGTGATGTTATACTATTGTTTCAGAAAAGGGGAGAAGGTTTGCTACCATTAAAACGTTTAATCCCGCTGCAAAAGTTTGCATCTGTCCTAAGTCAGGAATCTGATGTACAGTAGTTGTCATTTAATTTATACGTGTTTCTCGTTTTTTCGTTTTTAAATATAGATTAGAGCGTTGGTTGTCCCGTTTTAATGGTTTTGCACTAGTAATTGTGGGGACCTTTATAGATTGTTGTTCGGTGTGAGCCAAGGCTGCGTGTTGAAGGCCGTACATTGACACATAATGGTTTACTTTTATTAATTATGACTAAGATGGAGAGTTGTCTTATTGGCACTCACACCACATCTTCCTATATCTATTAACAAACGAGAGGCTATACATAGAAGCAACAACTTAGCATTTCAAATATTCTAGCTTATATTGATATATCATTAAAATTGTATGTATCCTGATGTCCACCACACTTAATGTTTTAAAAACCTGCGCGCAAATATAGGTATTTTAACGTGCAACCCTCGTAGCAATGCGTACATATGTAACATCTAGTATCATAAATGTTTTGTCGTGTATATAGAGAAGAATACCGAAATTTACATGTGAAATTATCGGTCTATATCTAATTGGAAATCCGCATTATTTCATTGCAAGCAAATACCATGCAGGCAATGCAATCATCATCATCATTAACAATATTTAAAATCAGTGATCAGTTTTTCTCATATATTTCTTTTTATTGTCACCACTTACCCTCAGCGTTTGAAATCCGAAATAACAAAGAGAATATAATAGCTAGCAGCATTGTTCTATTTCTTCAAGACATCATAAGAAGCAGAAAACTGAAATCAAGTCTGTTGTATTTTACTTCATTACAATGTTGTTTTCTTTATTATGATGGTCATACTATTATTAATTCGAACATTTATATATCAGAGTGCAAAGAAGGTTTGTTTGGTGAATACCGAATAAGACTAATTACTAAGGTTGTACTAACATGAGCAACACGACGAGTGCCACATGGGATGCAGGATCTGCCTACCCTTCCAAAACATCTCAGATCAGTCCAAATATTTGGTAGGATTCGTGTTGCTTAGTCATGTGTTTTCTATGTTGTGTCTTGGGTACTCTAATTGTTTGTCTGTTTGTCTTTTTCATCTCGGACCATGTCGTTGTCAGTTTATTTTTTACTTATGAGTTTGAATGTCCCTCTGGTATCTTTCGCCTCTCTTTTACCAACTTTTGAGTACATGTATTCTTTTGCAGGGCTTATTATAAGGTTTCCAAAACATTTATCTTCCCTTTCAACCTGTAATGATTTAACTTATTTATGGCTCTGACCAATCTTGTTTTACAATGAAATATTGGAAACTTATACAAAAACGAGGCTGACTATTCTCAGACTAAGTTACCATGGTTACCTGCTCATTATAAATTTGAATACCTTAAGATCAAGTTCTAAGTTATCCAATGATTGTGTAGGCTCGTTTATCTTAGGGTTGGGTTTAGAAATGCATCAGCTATCTATCATTTGTACTTAATGACAGATACAGAACATGCAGAACGAGTTTTATTTATAGCTGCATATTCCTGATATTCATATACTTATATAAGATAATTGAAACGGGGAATAGGTCAAAGAGAAATCAACCAGGGGTTAAAGTCATAAAACTTTGCTCAGTGCTCGGAGCACAAAAATCATGCTCGAAACATGAAATCCATCAATTTGATTGGTTGAATTTCGAGTCCGAGTACAAAAATCATGCTCGAAAGTTTTATGACCGTGAGGCCTGACCTGCCGACCAAAGAGCAAAAAACATCCGAATGACAGGAATGGGGCTTATATGCATCGAGAAATCAAGCACTCGGAGTCGGATTCAGTTGACCCCTAACAATTATGTATAGACGTGCAGTAAAATATACATCACATAAAACGAAACACAGTACACGAAATACTTATTTACTTACTTAGGTTTACTTAGGTTTACTTAGGTTTACTTAGGTTTACTTATTTACTTACTTAGGTTTACTTAAGTTCTTTTACTGATACATGAATGCTTCAAGTAATGCACTACAGTTAATCGTTTAGGAAATTACAAAAAGGATACAAATCGTGATCTTTAACTGTCCAACGTAAACATGTACCTACAATTTAAACAAATTAATTTTCTTCCGCATTTCCTTTTTAACCGTGACGATGACTTCCGCTGATTTTTTTTCAGTATTAAAACTTTAATCTCCACGACAATTTTAAAATTATGAAAAACCTTTTTTTTTTATTCTGTAGTTTCATGTTTTAAAACCCTATTTGCTAAATTTTGTAGTTCAAATAATAACTTTAAAAAATGTTAACATTGTTGATTACGACACTACGTCATTAACTACTTTACTGCACGTCTATACTATTACTATACATTAGAAATATCTTTACATTTCATAACAACAAAGGTATCTGAAAATAGCTAGACTTTAAATATCTTCAATTATACATGTTATATAAATAGATCGCCTATTTAAAGATTTATTTTGGTATGGAGTTTTCTTAGTTCGTGTGAGAAAAAAACATAAGCGATAAAAGGGCGGAGAATATACCATAACGTTTGGTACCAATGCTTGCTTCTTTTTGTTTCTTCTCTTTTTATCCTCCAATTGGTATTATAGTACGTTTTTTCGAGCATGATTTTTGTGCTCAAAGTTTCATGACTTCAACCACTGGTTTCAAATGACACTGACAAACAACCGACCGATTATATCTGAAACTTCTAGTCGCTTCTTAACTAATATACTTTTTTAATTACACCATAATGAGGAAAATCAAAATCTCGTTTTCATAATAAATTAAAAACCTTGCAAATAAAATTTATAAATATTAAAAAAAAATAAACTGAAATCGCATTGTTTGTATATTTTAAACCAACACATTTACAAAGTAATATTCAAATTGATGTCTGATTTGGTGTCGGTATCATTTGAACTCGTGCAATCATATACACGAAGTTCTTTCATTGAGTCATGTATGTCCTCATAGCACTGTATGTTGAGATATGTGGGATTGTTGACGACAGCGTTCATTTCTGTATACTCCTGTACATTGTCGAGTGAGTAATCTCTCCATGTAACAGAATGGTAGGATACGTCATCAATTTCTGCATATTGTGATGGATTCAGAGTCTCTGAAGCGTCATCTTCTTCAGGAATTTCAATTTGTCTAAAATTGAAATGATATTTTTATGGCATTGGTTAAAATGTGTTTCTTAAAGGGAAAAGAATTATATCAGCAAGAGATAATGTTAAAAGGGGTTTAGAAAGGACATCTCAATTTGTTTCAGAATGAGTGGAATTCTTTTCATATCAAACGATTAATTTACCTTTACTATAGGATTAAACACATTTTTTCTAGAGGTTATTGATGTGTAAACCGGGGCGGTTAACTCACAAACTGAATAAAAGTCCGAAGGATGTAAAGTTTGTGAGTTAGAGACCCGGTTTACACATCAATAACCTCTAGAAAAAATGTGTTTAATCCTTATAATTCTTCAGCCAAACATACGCGATAATTAATTTACATTATTACTTTAATGGCTACTATATGTACCATCAGAAGCATAATGGCATGTCGTAACTAAGGAGTACGCCGCCATCTTGACTTTCTAAAATTTTAAATGTTCGATAAATGCAGCATAATCTAAAATGAACTAGCACCTACCTCAAAAACTTCATTTTAATTAGATACTATCCGAATTTGAAGCGTACAAGTAACGAAATAACCTTCCGTCTGAAAGATTTCAATCGTATGACGTCGTGTTTTGCCATGGCGTAAATTCAAATTTTATTTTTATACATTTTCGAAGCTTCAGTGCATTTATTTTATTTCTTTCTTTTTTTTTTTTGGGGGGGGGGGGGGGGGGGGGTATTTATAGATATGCAAATGATATAAGAATTATAAACTTTTACACGTCCACGTGTTTTTATATTTGCATTTGTATGTGTGTATCAATCTGATAGGTCATTTATTGACAAGCTTCTTTACAGCTATTTTCCTAAAGCATGTAGTTCAAAGGTTTGATTTGCTTTGTTTCTTTTACTGTTTGTTCATGCATTCTAATTAAGTTTTGCAATTCTAATCATCAGATAGGCTGGGTTTCACTTTTCATGATGTTATTGAATGCTCGAACAAATATTTAGGAAAATAGCCGTAAATGATTTTCAAAGTTCGTTCTTATGTTTTACTGTCATACCGCTTTTCCAGATTAACCCCACCAGCTGGCAGCAACAACATTCTGTATTTATATATCTGTCCCAAGCCAGGAGCCTGTTTTTCAGTGGTTGACATTTGTTGTTGTGTAATATATTTGTTTTTCGTTCATTTTGTTTTTTGTACATTAATTAGGCCGTTAGTTTTCTCGTATGGGCTGTTTCACATTTGCGATTTCGGTGTGTTTTATAGCGGACTATGCGGTGTGGGCTTTACTCATTGTTGAAAGTCGTACGATGACCTTAGGCTGTAATTTCTGTGTCATTTGATCTCTTGTGGAGAGTTGTTTCATGTGCAATCATATCATACATTTTCGATGTAAACGGCAACAGCAGTTTGTATAGCTTAATTACTTAAATTAAAATTTAAATTAGTCACCTGTTAGTTAAGGCTCTGGTACTGGGTGTAATATCAACTGAAATTTAACAGTATATTATGTTTTTATATCTAAATGGTTTGATCTTTGTTGACATTCAAAAGAGACATACAAAACCTAAACTGTGATATGACGTTCCGACCTTGACGTTGATACATGTACTACCCTTTTATCTTGGAACTCTGGTTTTGATTTCCTTTTTCCTATTCTAGTTTAATGCTTACATGTAACATTATAAGATCGTGAGAAATTTTGTTATTCAACATGAAATATACGTTCTAAGTTAGGAATCTGATGTACAGTAGTTGTCGTCTGTTTATTTAGTCCATACGTGTTTCTCGTTTCTGGTTTTTACATAGATTAGACCGTTGGTTTTCCCCGTTTGAATGGTTTTACATTAGTAATTTCGGGGCCCTGTATAGCGTGTTGTTTGGTGTGAGCCAAGGCTCCTTGTTGAAGGCCGTACCGTGACCTATAATGTTTTACATTTATATGTTGTTACTTGGATGGAAAGTTGTCTCATTGGCACTAATACCACATCTTCTTATATCTATTATGTCAAGCATACAAAGGTCTGGTTGGGGTTTACATAATAGAGAATAATGGGCAAAAGGTGAAGAACAAAGCGCAAAATAATAAAGAATAAAAAAAAATAGGTAAAAAGAGATGAAAATAAACTAGAAGAACAGAGAAAACTTTAATAATCAATAAATGAAGGGAGCCCCCACTCACATTTCCAGACCTTTGGAGTTTTTTCTCACTCTTCGCTGACGTTGGGTCCCTTGAACTTTACACTTAAGAAATAAAAAAAAAATGGCAAAAATATTACCGAAGTGACCTTTCATTGACATTAAACAATATAGAAAAGAAAGCTAATTTTTTATTAGCGAAAATAAAACCTACCTGACAATTTCACTTTAACATATTTTCTGACTATTGCAGCGACAATAACGATGGTAGTCAAAACACCAGTACATAGAACTGCCACATAAATAAATATCAACTTGTTTATGGTTACACTATCTGAAAAAAGACGAAACAAAATTCGGAACTTTTAATAATCAAAATTAAGATAATGTTGGCTTTTGTTTCTTTGTTGTAGAAATCCTAGTTTCGAAATAGCGGAGCCTGCAGGTGGCATGTTTCAAGGCCAAATGTCTGTCCCTATCAAATATACCCTCCTTTCCTAGTGACGGTCGAAATTTTCCGACCTTATACCGTACGACCTCAATTACATGACCTATCTATTGTATGTGTTATCAATTTGTTCTCGTCCTGAATATGTATGAAATATTTGCCACTGGACGTTGAGCAACGAACTATCAATACATCAATCAAAATGACACAACACACATCTATAGAATGATTTCCCTTTAAACAGTACTAGAAAAAAGCATGTTAAAATTGAATGCTTATCATAAGTTAGGTAATACTCGGTTGTCTTTTAGAGTGGAGTGTTTAAAAAAAAGTTGTTTCTGTGAATTTAATGTTTATAAAATTTGGAATTATTTCAATCACTATGTTTTTTTTAACCCCGGGTAAAGATTCAAATTGCCTTAGCCATGTAAGCCGAATAAGTTAAAAAAAAAGTCATAAACTATTATTCACTCTAAAGAAACTTCAAGTAAGCTCAAAGTTACTGAGTGTAAGCTCAAACTTCTCAGAAATCACCCCGATCCCCATTCATATTCCAAAAGACTCTCAGTCAATATCTACAAATTAGATTTTCAATATGACACAATGTATATGAAATACATAGGTATCTGTTTTTTGTGGTTATAGTTGCTCACTCTAGTTTTCCATGTATGGTATTTTGTACAAGTTTTAAGTTATATTTAAATAATTTTCATGGTGTCTTGTAAAACGATTTGAATTTCAGAAACTATCATCATACTATTTTGTCATAATTTAAATACCTTGTTTTTCATTTAAATGTGAAGAAACTGTAATATCGTCACGTGTTGATTTTAATTCGGTTGTTCTTATGTAAATTATATTACTTATTTCTTTATTATTAATAGTCATAGCTAACATGTTTGCTTCAAATAATGGTTCTCTGCTTCCAATCCTATTTTTTAAATGGCAGCTGATAGTAACCATATGCGAAACTATGGCTCGGCTGAATGACAGCTGACTCTGATGGACATTCCTGGTTATTGGTGTTTGGTGGTAGTTGATATGAACATTTACTTTGATGTTTTGTATAAATATATCCGTTTGGTTACTAGAATTGCTTTCTTTTACGATCTCGTCGTTAATATACCATAAGATATACATCAGTGGTGGTTCCGTAATGTATGTGACTGCCAGTGTTATATTTGATGAATCGGCTATCACATCTTGTTTGATTACTACTGGCGCTCCTGTAAGTAAAGAACCCAATCAAACAACATGAACTGCATAAACTATAGATTGTAGTTTTTCGAAGTAACTTTTATCTCTATTTAAAAGGAGCCCCTGCGACCACCCTCAGTCTTAAGTTATTAGTGTTGTGTTTTGCCTTCCGGAGCCCCTGAGACCACCCCTCAGACAATCTTTACCAGTGGTGTGTTGTCTTTTTGTCATTTTTTTTTAACCATGCCGGGAACATATTGTTTTTTTACTTAAAGTATAATTTTGAATATTCTTTGTTCTTCAGCCTTTCTTATATCTTTTCTCCGAATTGTAATGTTTATCAAATATTCGACATATTACCTGATAAAACAGGATTCGTCCTGGAAACTACAATTATATGGGTGTATGTCAACTATAAAATAATCATAACATAAGATGACTTTAATTATTCAACAGTGGCCTTGCAGTCGACCCCTTTAAGACAACATTCAACAAGCACCTGCAAAGGGAATATTCTTGTCTCGGTTGTACGCAAGATGATAGGGTATCGTATCTTACCTTGAACTATTACGTAAGCGGTTGACGTCATGTTTCTTCCGTTGCATGCTACCGTGCAAGAGTAATTGCCAAGATCTTGATAACTGCAGTACGCTATAGAAAGAACCGAAACATAGTAATGATCTTCTCCATGCAGTCTACGAATGTGCACACCATTTAAGTATTGATTCCAAATGAATTTTGGCAAAGGGTCTTCGACATTTTTAACTTTACATCTTAATTTGACCGTCTGTGTGGTTTTACATACAATACTTTTTGGTTGCACATCAACCATGTTTTCTGAAATATATATAAAATGAACATCCATATATCTATACTACTAAAGGAAGCAGCATTTCCTTTGTAAACATGTATAGTTGAAATCTTTGTGATATGACGTATGAATGTAGTGTTTTTAACTTTCTCAATTTGTCCTTCATACAATCATTTTTCCTCAGGAAACGCCCCTTTTTTATAGAAAATATTCAAATTCGAGACTTTTATCGATCTTAGTTTTATACGCCTTCGAGCATGCTCAATTGACGTACTGCCCGCGAAATTGACAATCTCTTAGTTTCAACACTTGCACAATTGTACTGCGATCTCGCGGTCTAATTCTAGTATATATGATTCGAGGGTTGGTTTTTTCGTTTAACTAGTTTTTACTTGCCATAAGCTCCTTTTCCTGTCCAAATACGAGAATAAGGAGATGTGGAGGGAATCCCAATGAGACAACTATCTAACAGAGACCAAAATATAAGGATGTTTTTTTATATATAAAAATAAGGAAATGAGACAACTATCTAAAATGTAAAATTATGTTTTCTTTTTAAAACATTACTATATTTATTACCTTCAACAAATCTAATGCATATGTCTATACTGCCTTCTGAATTTCTAATAACAGCTCGATATAAGCCAAATTGGTCACGTGCTGTTAATAACACAGAGGTTATTAGACGATGGATTGATGTATCGTTTGACCAGGTTGACACTTTCCAGTTCCCAAGTGTGCCGCCATTTCCGGTTCCCCATGATACCGTTGGTGCGGGATAGCTGTTCACATCTAGCGAAATATTGGTTACATTTCCAACAACTGAGATTAGTGTAATATTTCTGTCATTTTTATAAGATATTGGCTTAACTGAAATGAAAACCATTTAAATTTAAGGTTAAAGTTTACACACGTATACATGTTAACTCGCCGCATGTTTGCGCCTGTCCCAAGCCAGGAGCCCCTGTCCTTTGTTAGTCTTGTGTGATTTTTAATTTTAGTCGCTTATGTATAATTCGGAGTTTAGTATAAATCCATTATCACTGAACTAGTATAGATGTTAATTTTGTTTAGGGACCAGCAGAAGGACGCCTCTGGGTGCGGTAGTTTCTCGCTGCATTGAAGACCTATTGGTGACCTTCTGTTGTTGTCTGTTGTATGGTCTGGCTGTTGTCTCTTTGACACATTCCCCATTTCCATTTTCAAATATATGTAAAGTTGGTGATCCCAATTATGAATTGACTTCTCTTCATGAATTATTTAAAATAAGTTTCGTGGAAAAAAAGTGTTTTCTCTTTCAAATATAGTTAAAGAAGATGGTGGTGTGATTGACAATTCTCCGCAAGAGACCAAATGACACAGAAATTAACAGCTATCGGTCACCGTACAGCCTTCCTCAACGAACAAAGCCCATAACGCATAGGCAGCATAAAGTATGCCATCAAAATTGTTTATATTATGTCAAATTCTGTTCATTCATGATTTTCAAGAAAAAATGTTGCTTAAACATTTTGATATAGTATAATTTAACTGTTACAGAAGTGGTTGATATGTTTGTCATTATGTATATAAAAAAACAAATCGGGCAACCAATGGAAACATTAACAGAAAGCCATCCGTGTAAACTTTTTCTTCCATCAAGTATTTTTAACTGCAGTCTTATTCAATTTGCAAGTACCTAAGCTCATCACTTCAATTGGAACAATAATGCAGTGTTAATATTGCCTTTTTATTTGATAAATTTGGTAAATGTAAAATATTTAAAATTACTCACATTTTAATCTAATGTTAAAGTCGTACCAAATTGGAATGCTCTTAACGTTAGTAGAGCATCGATAAGTTCGCACATCATCTTTTCCAAAGTCTTTTATTAAGAGGTTTCTATCTTTATCTAGATACATTTTCTGCGAAATATTCAGTTCCTGATTGATGTCATCGTTTAATGTATAAATTTTGTCAGCTTGTGCATCCGACCAAGTATACACTGGTCTAGTTGGACACTTTAAGACTGCCGTAGAACCTTCCGTAACGTTTAGGTAGATACATGTATTTACCATACCCTCAATTTTACATACTGAAACACAATATATGGTTTGTTTTTTTTACATAAATTTCATCAAAATTACATTCAACAGTTTTAAATTAAAGTGCAATGTATCGAATATCTTGAATTTGAATTGGTTTTATGGCCCAGCAGTGAATAGGGAAGGCACAGAACCAATTGGAGCAGGAACTGAATACATGAAGGAAACATCTCACTCTTTAGATTTTGGTTGGTTTCGTGCTTTTTAACTATCTATCTGTGTAGTGTTTTGTTATTGTTGTCTGTTCGAACGTTTTGTCTTTTCTCCTTTGTATTTGTTTTTCTTCTACATATGCATTTTTTTTTATTTCGCAATTGGTTTCAAACCACCCCCCTAAATACCCCCTATAAATAAAAATTAGAAAACAGACATCCATTTACACGCGTACATAAGGAGGTACACTAACCAACATAATCATTTTTCTGATTTATTCACATTATAGTTAATTGTGTATCATGTTTAAATTAATTTAAATTGCCTATTTATATCTTCTAATTTGAGCCCGAAGGTTAAAAGTATGCATACAAATCTCCTAAATAACTTTGAATACGTTACCTATCACCAATAAAACAATAACTTGACTAGTTGAAGTCTTCATTTCCGCTTCCGTCTAACTTTGATTTCCTGAATAATTGAAACTAGTTGATATTTTTATAAACATGAAGAATGCGTACTAGGTTTAATTTGTTCGCTAAGCTTGTTAATTTTTCAAACACCATTGCATCCTCATGTATATGCATTTTATCTAAGGACCAGCTGAGGCCCATCTCCGCTGGAAATTGATTTTTTGCACATCAATATGGATACTTCTAATTGTTTGGTTGTACTGAATATGCATGTAATATTTCCCACTGGAAGTAACGCAAACAGCAACACAATATATGTTTTTGGGTAATACATAAGTCTATATGAAATAAGAAGATACGATAAGAGTGCCAATGCGACAACTCTCTACCAGAGACCAATTGACATAGAACGTAATAAAATGCAATATTTCCCATCTCCATGGCCAACAGCATGTAAAACACATTCGCTCGTTTATCCTAGGCCTTTCCAAAAAATATAACAAATCGTTATGTGCTATTAAATTGCTGAGGATACCCTTTTGAAAATCCATTTGAAAATTTAGTGCATATACATATGCTTGAAAGCCATCAAATTATTCTTAACCATAACCCACGATAATAACATTACTCATAAGCATGACAAAATGAGCTAAAATCTTTGTGAGAAAACCAATAATTCCTGATACTTTAAAGAAATGCTATAAATGTTAAGCACCTTACGATCTTTCTTAGAAATAAGGGAGAAAAAACCAAAATCATTCTTACCGTTTTAAAATAAAAAGTTTTAAGCATCGATTAAGGCTAAATGGAATCAATG
The DNA here is from genome assembly GCF_963676685.1 of Mytilus edulis. NCBI lineage: Eukaryota > Metazoa > Mollusca > Bivalvia > Mytilida > Mytilidae > Mytilus > Mytilus edulis. Next base: position 22,219,687 of record NC_092349.1, read on the forward strand.
AACTCTATAGTTTATATTTTAGTACTTCCTTATACTTTCATTGGTATTAGTTGATAATTATTAACATTTAGAATATGATTGGTTTGTTCCAGAACCACTTAGAGGTTTAAATTGAAAACTTTTAGAACTGCAAAGTCTATTTCCCCTCTCTAAATAGGTGTTAATGATAGTAAAATGACACAATTAGTTTAACGTAGTGTGCATATTTACAACAAATCTAACTAAATCAGTAAATAGTGGCCGAGTTCACTTGAAACTCTCGAATAAACTTCACCTACTCTGGTTTCAACAATACGATTTTACTTTAACCACTCGAGTTAACCCCTCGTACTCTGGTTCCAACCCTCATCGAGCCAGGGTTAAACTCGAGAAACTCTTCAATGGTGTCAAACCATGAGAATATTTTATTTTTTTATGCTTGGTCAGGGCCTTACCATAGAGTTGCTTAGAGTTGTTCCGAATATCAACTCTAGTGCGTTCATGTGATAATCTATTAACTCTGATGTCGATTGAAGAGTTTCAAGTGAACTCGGCCAGTATAAGATAAGATAAGACATATTTTATTTCCAATAGTGGACCCATTACGGGAATGATAAGTACATTGATTTTTTTATCACACAATTCGATAGACAATAAACAAAAATAAAAATAGAAATACGTTTGACACAAAACATGAGATATAGATTGAGTTAATAGTACATGTAGTCACATATATATCAAAACCTGTATGTTAAGTGACTATTGACCATGCACCAGAAGCAGTATCACATCCATTATAGAAAAAAAAACTTTGAGTTAAGTCCTTCCTCCTGGCTGATGCATATGAGCAAATAGTATTGTTGTTCATATGCAGGTGTCACCAAAGGCAGGTGCTTAAAGGACACTCTTAAAAGCCTCTTCACAGAAATCTGAAAGATTTAAACATTTTACAGCACAAGCATAAACTAATACTTAAAAAAAATTACTGTATTATAGTCCTCCTTGTGACTGAAGCACATAAATAAGATTAATATGTAGTTATCCAAATGCAGGAGCCACAAAGGGCAGGTGCTTAAAAGACATAGTAAAATATTGTGTAAAATTTCTGTATTTTCTGGATTTGGATGCAGCTTCTAGTACAACCTGTCCCAATGCTCTATGAGAAAAAAGAGAATACACAAAATATACAAACAATGGTATGAATCATGAGTATTTTTTTATTTTGTTTTATTAAAGCACATATTTTATACAAGATATCCTTGTTCTTGTTACTCATTGTACCAAATAAACTGGTCTTTAATTGTCAACATATCAAATGTTAGCACAATATTTCTTAGCACAAAGTATTAATTTACTTCTCTAATTATTTAATGAGGTACTATTAAGAACAAAGTGTAACTCATCTTCAACTTCAGAACTTGAGCATCTGGGACAAGTTCTATCGTGTCGAGGAATACCCTGATACCTTTTTTTTTCAATCTATATATATTTTGTATAAAGAACTCGTCTTAACATCAACCCAACAATGTTATTTCTGTAAATTTGCTGTCGCAAATTTGTGGTTCTTCCAACGCCGGGATTCGAACCCATGCTACTGAGATATCGTGACATCAAATCGCCTGCACTGTAACCGGTATATGGTCTTTATTCATATAGTTTACCGACATACGTACAATACATAAATAGGCACGTTCGGCTCTTCTTTGAATTGTGGTACAGGATGTGTAAATGTTCGTAATGTTCGCCAAGCCGCCAAAATCTACGAAATCATTACTGTTCGCCAACGACGTCAACGTCACCAACTTTTACAAAATCTGTTCTGTTCTGTTCTGGTATATACTTCCGTTTTATCGGAGCACTCAACTTGTCGAATGAGTATTAAAATTTTAAATACTTAACCGAAAAAGCGGATATCTTTATATTTACGATATGGAAAAAAATATATATAATTTACAAATAAAATTAGTTTGTTAAAGTGAATTAAATAAGGGTTTAAAATGTCTTTAATAATGTATTAAAAGATACATGTATTAATAAAAATATTATGCACACATCACAAATTGCGTCACTTTGATTTACCAATATGAATAAATAAAATTTTACAACCTAGTAATTTCTAGTCTATAGATGCCCTGCCAAGGCAAATGTTATATTATATAGCATTTTATTTTGTATGTCATTGATCGATAACGTCGCCAACATGTTTGAAGTCACAACTGTTCGCAACGTCGCCAACGTCGCCAACATTTACGAAATTATTACTTGGTGCTTTTCGTAAATTAGAGATTGAAAATGCAGAAAGTATCCATATTTCAAATGATGATTATTGCATATAATACAAGTATGGACACAGACGCAAATTGTCAGTGGGGTTAAAGGTCGTTACATATGTATTGAAAGCTAGACTGGAAATGTGTATTAACAAATTGAGTTGATGTGTACATGTCTTCATTCAAATGCATTGACTGATAAAAAAAGGAGGCTTCAACTTCCACCCCTCTCTATGAATTAGTTGTTTGAGTGTTTGAATATGGAGTTTGTTAATAAATAGCTGCACTGTAAGCGCATGATATGTCTTGATTCCTTTTAAGCTTGCTTAAAGGTTGAACTATTTTGTTTTGTACAATTATTAGTCTATTTGTTTTCTCATTTCATTTGTTTTATATTTGTCATTTTAAGGTCTTTTATAGCTGACTGTGCTGTATGAGCTTTTGTCATTGTTGAAGGCTATTTGGGGACCTGTAGTTGTTAATCTTGTTTTAAATTTTGGAATGCAGCTGAAGTCAACAAACAGACATAGACAATTCACCCAAGTTTTATAAAATGATGTGGAAGTGTTTATGTGAATAATTGAGATGGGAAATGAGGAAAGTGTCAAAGTGACAACAACCCAACCATAGAGTAGACAACAGCTGAAGGCCTCCAATGGGTTTTCAATGTAGCCAGAAACTCCTGCAATTATAGGTGTCCAAAAACTATAAAAATCCCTTCTTTTTTTTAGCATATATAAAAATTCATAACACAGAAATGTATAATCTGAAATTTATTACAATCAAAAGGGACCTTAGGTCAATAGTGTAAACAATTCACCAAAGTTTAATTAAAGGTGATGGATGCATTTTTGTGTTATTGTTCAAAATTGGAAAATTCTCTCTTTTTTAAGGATAAAATCTCTCTTCATAACATGGAAATGAAAATTCTAAAATTTATAAAATCGATGTGGAGCTAATGTCACTAGATATAAACATTTCAACAAAGTTTCTTGAAAGTAGGGGGAAGTGTTTTCTAGTTATTGTCTGAAGTGTGGATGATGGACTGATAGACAACAGTATACTATAATATGTTGTGTGTGAGACATTGGTATACTAAAATGGTTTTGAATGAATAATGATTAGAAACTGTTTAATGCAGTTATTGAGGGAACGACAGTGAAGAAATTGCTGAGATCAATGCGTTTGAATCCTAAGAATTCAATTTTTGTTGAAATGAAACAAAGTTCAATTTTTGACCCTTTGGATCTTAATGTAGACCAATTTGAAAACGGGACAATCCTGTGCAATTGAATATTTCTGGCTATTGGCAATACTGTGCAATTGAAAATTTCTTGCTATTGCGCAATATTGTGCAATTAGATATTTTGTGCTATTGTGCAATACTGTGCAATTAAATGTCTTGCTATTGCACAATACTGTGCAATTGGAGATTTCTTGCTAGTGTGCAATACTGTGCAATTGAACATTTCTTGCTATTGAACAATACTGCGCAATGCAGAATACTGCGCAATTGAAAATTTCTTGCTATTGCACAATACTTAGTATAATAATTTTTGACCCCGATTTGGACCAACTTGAAAACTGGGCCCATAATCAAAAATCTAAGTACATGTTCAGACTCACCATATCAAAGAACCCCAAGAATTCAATTTTTATTAAAATCAAGCTTATTTTAATTTTGGACCCTTTGGACTTTAATGTAGACCAATTAGAAAACAGGACCTAAAATTAAGAATTTGGACATGGTTAGATTTGGCACATCAAAGAAACACAATACCGTAATTCATTTTTTTGATGAAATCAAACAAAGTTTAATTTTGGCCCCTTATTCCTTGGGACCAAAACTCCAAAATTAATCCAAACCTTCCTGTTGTGGTCATAAACCTTTATAGATTTCTATTAACTTATACTAAAGTTATTGTTCAAAAACCAAGAAAAATGCTTATTTGGGGCCTGTTTTTGACCCCTAAATCCTACACTGTTGGAACTAAAATTACCAAAATCTATCCCAACCCTCCTTATGTGGCCATAGACCTTATGTTAAAATATCGTAGATTTCTGTTTACTAATACTTAAGTTATCTTGTGTCTAAATTTCATATATTTCTATTTTACTTTTACTGAAGTTAGAGTGCGAAAACCGAATGTCTTTGGATGAAGACGATGATGCCAACGTGATACCAATGTACAACCAAAAAGTTTTCAATTTTTGCGGTTGTATAAAAATGATCTCAAATCAAATTTTTAATGGAGTTTGCAACAGTAATTATTCAACTACTCATTTCAATACATCATAAAGTATTAAAGTGTAAATGTCATACAGTCATGGTGATGATGCCTCCGCTAGCATATAACATTATAAAGGTACATAAATCAAGAACTGTAAAAGTGAAGCTGCTAAAAATTGAACTTAAACCGAGTTTAGAGGTACCGGTAATACATGTAAGCATTGTATACACATTTCACTAAATTTAGTTGAGACAAACTTGAGAAATTTTTCCATTTGTGAAAGGGGATAACCCCTAGAATGATAATCAAAGTGCTTGTAATCACTAAATGGCTATTAAAGACTGCTTAAATTTATCAGTTGGTAGTAAAGTGAATTTTGCATTGTACATTGTATATATAGCATTATTTTAAGTCGATTCAACTACTATTCTGGACAGAGAAAGATAACTCCAATTTTCAAAGAAGATTTCATAAAGCAATGGTTTTAGGTAATATTAATTCAACAACCATTCTGGACAAAGAAAGATAACTCCAATTTATTGTCTTGAATCTACAAAAATGTTTGTTTTTGGCCCTAAATTCCTCGACTGTTTGCCCAATAACCCACAAAATTATATAAAAATTTCAAATATGTACAATGAAATATAGTTTTAGAAATTGATAAGCCTAGATAGGCCTTATATTTTTTCCCCGCATAGTTGAAGGACCATATACACTCAGGACAGAGTCATAAGTAGGCAGTAGTCTACAGATGTATTAAAACAACCTAGCATCATATTGCTAGTACAAATATAGTGGGAGTAGCATTCTCGGGTAAATTTGTTCTTTTTTTTAATATAAATATGTTTGGTTCAAATCAAAATAGAATGCTTTTATCTCCCTAATACTTATATTGTAAATAGAGGTGGTACTACTTTGACAAATCCTTGTACATGAGAGTTTTCTGTCAAATCTTTATTTCACAAAGAATGAATTGCATAACAATGAACTGAGCTCAAAGCAAAGTACTTTAATAATACACTTAGACAAAGAGCTAAATCCAGTGATATACTTTGTACTACAGGTCCTTCATTAACATCCATTGACCAAAACCATATCTCAACAACATTCCATACTACATGGTTGGATTCGGAAGTCCTGAAAAAGACATGATTTTTTTTAACATATTTTAAGTATATATACACAGGTTAAAACTTTCTTGTTGTATAATCATTCCGTATCTAGCAACTATCAATTTACTTAATGCACATATTGATATATGTTGAGTGTACCTCTGTTGGAAATAAGAACACACAAACCTCCACCTAGTTTTAGTCAATGGACAAAACATTCAAAACTATAAAATATTATAGATCTAAGACTTGTCAGTGTCTATTTACCATTGCCACTGAATCAGTGATATATGTATTGTACACATAATTATATACATGCAAGACTAAAATTATAAAGTACATACATGTTTGTATATAAGACTAAAACTGACATTCAGTCTTTACAACATCTTCATTCCCAGAGTCATTTTCAAATCTGACCTCATGGTAAAATAAGATTCCATATCTACAACCAATTAAAAGGAAAAATCCTTCTGATAGACTAGCATTTAAATCCAATTTCTGAAATGGAAGCTAGGTCACCTTGGAACTTAGAACTAAAAAAAATCGAACAATATATCTGATATATTTCAAATGCATGTACATGAAATAATATAAATCTCTAAAATTCACCATATTGTTCCCTTTTTCATCTTCTGTTAGATACTGTATATCCAGTGGCGGATCCAGAAATTTTCTTAAGTGGGGGCCCACTGACTGACCTAAGAGGGGGCTCGTCATGATTCAGTAATTCCCTATTTAAGCAACCGAATTTTTTCTCAAAAAGCAGGACCCCCCCCCCCCCCCCCCCCCTAAATCTGCCTCTGATATCAACCTCTAGATGTCTTTCAATTACATTCAGTTTAGTGTGGGTTGATCTTTGATTGTTGTACATGTTACAACCAGATTCCTGGCAGGGGGCAACTTTGTAAGACCGCAGAGGTTCAAGCTTAGATTTTGAAATAAGGGGAAAATGTAACCTTTTCAATTGATAAAACAGGCCCAACATCATTTCTATACATATATAAACATATTCTAAATTGTGGACACACCTTCATTAAATATTCTACTTCAATTAGTGGAGGAGATCAAATTAAAAAGTTGCAATGGTTAAATACTCCAATCACAGTCTTTCCTGCTAAAATCTCATGTGTAGAATGTGATAGACGGTTTTTGGGTCTATATATTGTCCTTGATATTGAGGTTATTTTGACACAGCAAAATATAAAGAAAATGTAAACTATGATCTGGAAATTGACTTCGTTTTCACAAAATAAGCCCACTTAAACTGAACTTTAAATGCAAAAGACCTCTAAATGGCTAACAGATATTGCTATATAAAAGAATAGTCCATGATTATACATGTACATGATATTAAAGAATTCATGAAATTTACACTGATTCTGTCAGTTGAATGGACTAGAATGAGATAAGTTATAAACATGTACATGATAGACATAAAGGTTTTTTCCAACAGTTGTGGTGTAAATCAAATTAGTTGTATTTTATGGTTGTTATATTTATGTACATGTATGTAAATCATTGGCTCTTCAACCAATGATATTTTACAATATTGATTATTTGTTTATTTTTCTATTGTTGGTATTTTTCAGCATACTAAAAATGTTTTAACACAACACGAGCGCAAGCTTGATAGGGTGTCCTCACACAGGGTTTCCGCTGGCGGTCGCCATTTTCCCAATTTGCGAAAAAATAATACTTGTGGCGGTAAAAATTCGTCATTTGCTGAAGAATTTGGCGAAAGAAATATATAGAAAGATTTATTTTCCTCCTTGTTTATTTACTTTTTTCGAGTTTCTCGGACTTTAACTTATCAGACAATACTCGGAATTCACCTTGACCTCATTAAGATTTTGACAGAAAATCAATTATCAGCTATCGAATGGGGGGCGGGGGGGGGGGGGGGGGGAGGGGGGGAATGCTTTCTGGCGTCACAATTTCAAATGACATAGGATAACATATGATCTGTCCATATACATGTATGAGGGTAGAAATGGGGGTATCTTATTGAAGTATTCTTGCCAAATGAAGATTAAACAGTAATTCTTAGACATGACCATAAAAGAGGGGGGATAGGACCTTTATCGGGACTCCGGGATCGGGTGTTTTTAAGCTCGGGATTATCCCCCCTCATAAAATGTACACTTTTTTCCAGACGATTAAAAAATCAGCTGAATTTGACAAATCACACTATTTGTTTTCCAAAAATAACCGTAATTGGATGGGGGGTTCTGTGTATTCACATTATGTATAATAGACTACTGACATATAGATACGTACTTGACTACGTATTGACGACAAACAATATTCCTACGACTTTTGCAATTTGGGAAATCTCAACTACTTGTCTTTAGAGATTTTCGGCGATTAAATATTTCATACATTTGTTCTTTGACATCTTAGTAATGTAAATGGACTATAAGTATGACTTTTGAGCAAATTTAAAGGGAAATGACAAATTAGCGTTCAAGGGGAGCAAATGCTTTTTAAATTGGTAAGCGGGTTTTAATATATAGAGGGAAAGTGGAGTCATCTTTTTAGACTTTAGTTACATGTAAATATAACTTATGTAGACTTACCTTCTAATTCTATAGGCAAAAAAAAACAAAAAAAAAACTCGGAACTATTTCTACAATTCACTTGGACTACTGATATGCAAACCTAAAAACAAAAACAAAAATATCATAAAATAGTGATTGAAAGAGTCATAACACTTTGAAAGGATAATTCAGACACGTGTTACACGGGGAGCATGTTTGTTTACAAATAATAATGTCACGTGATCGCGCACTGACCTCGCATGCTGCATCGCCCTTACAATTCACTAATACATGTACATAACCATTTTCATGCAAACATGCAACGTGAATGTGATTGGTTATCAAATTATACAAAAATAATGCATGAACCGTTGAAGAAGAAATTATTTCATCAAACAGATTGGATTTTTCATTTCGACACGAATAGGTCGAGTTGACATTCCTGTCATTGGACATAGTATTGAGATAAATGGGATAAAACGGACCGTCAAACAGGTCTAGAGAAGCACATCAGTAGAACCTTAACATAAATAAGTAATACTTACCAAAATTTCTCTAATTGATAACCTATCGAACTGAAATTTCACAAAAATACCGGTAAACAAATTTTGTTCATTGTGATGCTGGTTAAATAAATATTCTTACTCCTATTGCTTCATGTAAAAAAAATGTATAGAATTGAATTCGACTACAGTTCAGCATAAAAAAACGTGAATATGTAAAAGCCAGGTAATATGTTAATTATAAAGTGTGTATAAATTTCCGTAAACGAAGTTACCCGTATACTTCACCAAGAATTACATTTGAGCGCAAAGTTCTGTATATGTGTGATTTGGTTGGTTTATGTAACATTAATTTAGACTGGGATCCTGGCTAATCTTGACCTTACGACGCGCAGCTAGATTGGGCCGGATCCCAGGCTAATGTAACATCGTAGAACTCAGGATAACGGAATTTTTTGCGTTGCTATTAGATCATTGAGGCCATCTATTTTTATTGCGGGTTCCACATATTTAAATCGGAATTATAGAAAAAATGGAATGTTGTGAGCAGAATCAAAACAGAAATGATGAAAACTGCAACATTTCCAGCAAAATATAAATAGGATGGAGGATCTGTGTATTCACATTATTTGTAAAACTCTCCTTATTCATGTGAAGCGTGTGCTTTACATCGAGGCTTATTCTTTACATCGAGGCTTATTATGCTAATCATCGACGCCACAGTACTTCAACCAATCAGACAATGTTTATTTGGGGCATTCGATCGATTTTAACTCAGATTTTGGAATATTTCAATCGAAATTATAGAAAAATGGAATGTTGTTAGTACATATAAAATAGAAAATGATGAATACTTTTAGCTAAAGATAATTTGGATGGGAGTTCTGTGTATTCTCATTATTTGCACAACTCTCCTTACTGATGCCATATTTTGGAATTTCCGTGACCTAAATGGTTCGCGAAAATTAATATTTTTATATATAGTATAGTAATTACAATCCATAATTATAAAAGTTGGTTGTTTTCTCTACATTTATTTCAGTTTATGTACAGGGTTTTAAAATACTATTGAAAGTAATGATATACATGTATGAAATCAATGGTAATTTAAAACCCTGTATATAAAACTGTAATATGTGCGACATATTCAATTATCTTTCGCACAATATCAACAAATGCTTTAGACATATGTCATTGAGTACATGTATATCACAATAATCTTATCAACCAATGACAATGTGACAAATCCAATTACAATGTGCACAATATGTCAATCATTGACGACAGTTGTAGCACATAAAAATAATTACAAACGAAATAACTGTCCGTACATTCTTAATTTCACACAAGTATGCTGCATTCTCTGATAACATACTCATAGTCTAGTGCGATAAGAATAGATGATAATTACAAGAGAAAAGACAGAAGGCGAAATGGTTTGGAAAATTGTGCCAAAGAATATGCATAATGAGTAATCAGTACGTTCTAGATAAAGTTACATTGTAGATTTACAAATACACGGCGTTATCAGAATCTACAAACAGCTCAATATTCGACAAAATATCGGTGAATGTCCTTCATCTTTACGTGATAAGAAATTGTTTCAAGACGCAGTAAAAATACTAATTAAATTGAAAGTGTTTACATTATTGAGAAGTGGAGGATATATGTATATATCGCACAGAAAAAGATGTGAAGCAAAATTGTTTAGAAATGCTTCAGAAAAAAGATTGATTCACTGATAGACATCGTATGACTTTTATAAATTATGACTTGGATGGAGAGTTGTCTCATTGGCACTCACACCACATCTTCTTATATCTGTTGTATGATTCAGTGAAATACTCTGTATGATTTTAGTGATATACATTGTAAAATATGTTAAAAAATAAGGAACCACAGTGAGAGACATTGCATACATGTATAGGAAGTATGGAACAGTGAACTTATCTTATCGAATTTACACACGAAGGATCAGAGGCAATGTTTTAGAAATATAGAGTGATTCAGTGACATGTACATTGTATGAATCATGGATTTATATTGTATGATTCAGTGATAGACAATATTGTATGAATAAGTGGTAGTGATAGACATTGAATAGCATGTTAATGAAGCATGGGGTAGTGCGCCAATCTTTCCGAACTAACACACGAAGGATCAGAAGACATGTGATATATATATAGAGTGATTCACGGATACACATTTAGCGATAGACAATATTGTATGAATAAGTTTTTTTGATATATATATATAGAGTGATTCACGGATACACATTTAGCGATAGACAATTAAGTTTTTATAGTGATACACATTGTATAGCATATAAAAAAAAGTATGGGACAGTGCACCAATCTTACCGAACTTACACACGAAGGATCGGAGGAAATGTATTTCTTGCTGGAGGGGGAACCATTCGACAAATTTTTACTCTCTAAAATACTACAAATTCTGCTTTACAGTTTAGAGATATATTTCCGAATGGTTTTGGATTTCCGAATTTTTCGTGAAATTATTTCAAAAGACCAGTTACAGACTCCAGCTAATGCGGCAATTTTTGTGTTTTTAGTGAGTGATTTGGTACTTATTTCTCATCATGCAATATTTGCTTTTGTTGTACTGATAAAGGAAAGAATATGGATTCACAAATATGTTGGAGAGATTGATGCATTTCTAAACGCATTTTTTGGAATATTTAATTTTCTATGTTTAACAATTATGACGCTTGAGAAAGTTATGTATACAAAATTCCCGTTTAAACATTTGCGATTTTTCAGTGTTAAAAAAACAATTCTGTATATGTTGTTATGTGGTGTTCCGACATTTCTCTATTGTTTGGGGATCCACATAGAATTTCATGTACACTATATTTCTAACACTCTTTCTATGTTTTACTGTTTCCATGAAGGAAATATTGCAGTAAGACATATCTTCTGGGTTATTCCAGTGCTTTTTATCATTATAATCGTATGCTGTCATGCAAGCATCTTAGTGAATTTATGTTACAATCGGTGTCATATACCACAACAGCCAGGCTTTACTATGGATCGAATGGATGGCGATTTTGTTGGTAGGTTTATCCGGGCGACTATAAGTAATGTTATATTGACCACTAGTGTCTTTATTGACTTGATGTTACGAGTTTTGTTTCAATATATTAATACACCGGTTCACATCAACCGTGCATTGTGGGTGCTTTCCGTGTTGCTACGCATGCTCAATCCACTGATTATTTTAGGAGGAAATGGACCTTTAAGGAATTATGTTTACAATACAGGATTTCAGCGTTCGCCATCTTGGTTACCTAGTAAGATGCAATATTACATAGAAAGAACTGATAAAGATAGGCAATTCATCGCTCGAATTAAAGGCCAACACAAGGTTTCGGACATTTCAATAAACGTTAATAAACCAGTCAGCAATAATAAATCTTATTTTTATAACATGTTTAATAAGAATATCAAATGCACATCAAAAGAAACCAGTGTATGATAATAAATCTGTGTTATATTTTTCTCTCCTATTCTTAATCAATATGAGCAGTAAACGTTGCGAGTGCCTTATTATCTTCGACGATATCGAATTATGTAATCTAAACAACATGAAATATATCGAGAAATGTGCATGATGTTCATGTTTGTTTTGTGTTCATTTTTTGTATTTTAATTAGACCGTTATTTGTCTCGTTTGAGTTGTGTTACATTTGTGATTTCGGGATCTTTTATAGCTGACTATATGATTTATATATGAGGTATGATCATTGATCATTGTTGAAGGTCGTACGGTGAACTATAGTATCTGTTTATTTTTGTGTCATTTGGTCTTTTGTGGAGAGTTGTCTTTTGACAACCATACCATATCTTATTACACATCAAACAACAAAAAACAGAAAACTAGACAAAATGTAAATTTACATTAAAAGAATTAGAAACAGTGAGATTTTATGCCAGGTTTTTATTGTTAAAGGGTCCTTCTGGTTTTATCAGTACAACATTCTGTTTTGAATATCATTTAATACATGATTATCAGTCTAATGCGTGTCTTAAGTGTCATTTAAAATATTTATAAAAAAGAATGATCATAAATTATCCTTTTTTTCCCTGGAAATATTAACGGTTATATGTCTGTCAATTTGTTTCGTTTGGTTGCTGCCATTCTTTCGTTTAGCCCACATTTTGTTGTATTAATGTCAATGTTTTAGATCTTATTTTTAAGCCTATAAGAAATAAGAAATATAATCGCTTTTCTAATATTTTCCAACTGCCTTTGTCATTTGTATTTTACTTGTTATTCATGAGGTTTTCTAAATCCGAGCCCTGCAAATGTTTAGCCCGACATGAACAAGAAAGTGTACTGAATGTGTACATAAAAAATGGTATTCCTGCGTACGATTGATTGATAATTGCTTGCTGAATTTCCAGTGGCAGATATTTCATACATAATCATGACGAGAACAAATTAAAGGTTAACACAATAAACCTTTAGATTCAGCTAGTAAAGTCGACCTTCATTATTGGCGAGAATTAACAGTACCTCTAAAAAATGAGCTTAAGCATTCATCTTCTTCGTAATTCTATGTTGGGAAGCAACATTTTTCTCAGAGACAGTCAAATGTGTATTTTATGAAGCTTCATACAATTTAAGAAAAATAATAAAAGGTTAGGTTATAGGAAATAAACAAAAAAGCAAAAATAATTTAAAAACCAGAATTTAACAGAAACTTGAACAGAAACAAATCAAAAGAAGTGAACCATTGACACTTGATATGAAATATCGCAGCCTATCCTCTCTAAAGCTTTATCTAAGAGTGTTCTGTGTGTATTTAGTCAAGACATATACAAAGGTATATCATCCTGCTACGAACTGTGTTTCGCGCAGATGATATTCACTGGAACAAGCAGCTGAACAGCAATGATTTTAGACTAGTAATAGTAAAGAATTTCACTGATACTAAACTTTTAGCTCTATTACAGCTTCCAAGAATTGATCTTCATTAGGGTATACGTATAGCTAATTCATCTGGTTATGTTTACCCTGCTTACGCTTCCAGAGCACCTGAGATCACCCCAGTTTTGGATGACATTTGTAATATCCATGGTGTTGTCTGTTTTTCTGCGCCGTATCGTCGTTTTATTGATTGCTCCCTCACCTCACCTTACCACGCCTTTTCTTCAGTAACAATCATCACGTAACAAAGTTATTGTGTGTTACATAAAATGGAGAAATACATGTATATGTATATGTAGCTCTAACATGTCTATATCTATAAGAACTTTTAATATTTCGTTTCAATGTAAAACAAATGTTTTACTGTTACAATCAAAACCAAAAACAAGAAATCCATACCGGTCTTCATATTTTTGTATTTTAAGAATGATTTTTTTTTTGAAATCTGTATTTTTTTATTGGTCCTTTTTTATTTGCACAAATATTTTTACGAAAACAGTGTCGACAACAAGTAATTAAATATTCCTTGAGGGCGTTTTGCCCGAATGAGTGAACTTATCTACACCACGATATAAAAGTCAATACAGTATTATAGATTCCTGTTATTTAAGAGGAGGGTCTTTCAGCGATTTGATCATATGTCATAGAAAAAACATTGTAAATGCTGGGTATGTACAAATTCATATAACGACATCTTGGTGAAAAAGCGTTAAACGACAACATTACAAGAGTTCCAAATGGTGAAGTTGAAATCAGCCCTTCGTAAATTTTACGGACGCCATCACGAGTCGGTTGACCGTTATGCAATAACCGTTTCACAAATGATATCGGATATGTTCATTACTTCGTAACTACAATCACCTTCCCGTTCATGAATGTGACCTAACGAGACTATTTACCGGATGTGTTATCACATCAACAACACGACGAGTGCCACATGTGGAGGAGGATCTGCTTACACTTCCGGAGCACCTGATATCACCCCTAGTTTTTGGTGGGATTCGTGTTGCTTATTATTTAGTTTTCTATGTTGTGTCATTCTCAGCCATGGCGTTGTCAGTTTATTTTCGATTTATGAGTTTGACTGTTCCTCTGGTATCTTTCGTCCCTTTGATATCCATTTGCTCAGAAATTATTAAGGAGATGTTTCTGCTTACTTCCTACATGTTTTTTCTGAATAGAAAGATTTTTCATCAGATTTCCCCGAGTCTGTTGGTTTAAGTGAGGATAATACGGAATGCATATTCAAACTACCTTTTTTATATATATACTATTAGCGTCTTACAAGATCTAATGTTATATCTAATTTATTATTCATCATTTGTAACATCACATTTAAGAGTTGCGTAATCGTCGATAGAAAACAAAATGTTCATCGTTAACATTATTCAGAAACGAATTATAAAGTTGAAAATTGAAATGAAGAATATTGTTTATATCACAAACAAGATTTATTAAATTTAACTTAAAAATAGCATTTTGATTGTCGTAAATCACCATGTGTTAACTAATGGCCTGCTACAGACCTATGTAGGCATATTAGATAGAATATCGACAGTAAAAGTAATTTTATTCCGTGATGTTTTTTAACCTTCTGATATTTTTTGTTCTCATTTATTGTAAAGCTATTCTTAGGGAAATGATAAATGGTTGGTTTTACAAAAAGGCTTTATTTTATCTTGCCGCAATTTTGGTTCGACAAGCCGATGAAAGGCTTTATTTTGCAACACTTTGTGGTCTTACCCGAGGAAAACATGGTCTAATTGGGATATCATCTACAGAGCATGTTATAGGTTTGGAAACATATATCACACAGCCTGGGATTTTCAGTCAAATACAACATCAATTAAATTATATAAGGTTAGTCACATCAGCTTATTTTTTAATAGTTGGTTTCAATTGTCTGAACTGTTCTAAAGACAGTAATATCACATTTAGTACAAGTTGCAATGAAGACTCTCCATGACAGTCATGTGTGATGATTGATGGACAACGAAGTCACAGTGCTCGTAGAATGCAACACGAAGAACCTTAAAAGCCTATTTATATTCAGAAGTAACGATTAACAAATTGTTTTAATATTCTATCACAACTATCAAAGTTGACACAGATGAATAAATTCTATAACGAACTTAAAATTATACTAAAATTAGTAAGTTAAAGTTTATACTAGAGCGGAAAAAATATTCTATCACAACTATCAAAGTTGACACAGATGAATAAATTCTATAACGAACTTAAAATTACACTAAAATTAGTAGGTTAAAGTTTATACTAGAGCGGAAAATAAGAAAACAAAGTAACAGTTTCAATAAAAAACAAAAACAAAAACAAACATTCATGGCATAAACATTAAGACAACATTCAGCGTTCATTATCACTGGACTAGTATATATTTGTTTAGGGGCCAGCTGAAGGACGCCTCCGGGTGCGGGGATTTCTCGCTACATTGAAGACCTGTTGGTGACCCTCTGCTGTTGTTTTTTATTTGGTCGGGTTGTTGTCTCTTTGACACATTCCCCATTTCCATTCTCAATTTTAACATTGTATTCAAATAATCCATATATTCAAATATGATAAAGTTCCTAAAGCCAGCTTTCGTCATTGTTATCTCGCCAGAAATGAAATCTGTAAAAGAAACAAATAACAATTATCTAAAGAACATAACATAGCTTTATGTGACATGAAAAAAAAACACGAGGATCTGAGGCGACCATGCAAACCGTAACTGTAAAGCCTTCGCTTTTCTATTTATAATAAAGTTATATAATATATCATGCTCAAAAAAAAAAGAAAAACAAAACCGACATGAATAATGTTAGCAGATGCCAACTAAAATATCAAAGCCCTAACTAATTACAAAACAATTTACAAAAAGCAAATATGAAACATGAAACATGAAAAATTACTTAAGTTCACATGTACCTAAATTCTCTAAGAAACATATTTTGTTAATGAAATTTGGGGAATTGAGTGCTGATGGTAGATTTCTAAATGATCCGATTAATTTCTTCAGAATTCTTCTGACTCGAGGCGTTTTTCATCTTGAAATATTTTATTTTCCCTTAAAAATGATGTCTGTCTTATCGACCTACACCTTACATCTCTTTCAAATTTCTCTTCAACTTTGTACTTGTTTGGCTTTATAAATATTTAGATATGATCGTCACTGATGAGTCTTATGTAGACGAAAACGCGCGTCGTACTAAATTATAATCCTGACTATTCTGACAGAAATCAAAATGTAGATAAATAAATACAAAGTTAGATAACGGACGATTGCATGTGTAGTGAGTGACATTAACAAGATAATATGTTTGACTTTAGATTGCCATTTCTTTCTATCACAAGAAAAAGAGAAAAAAAACAATAATGTGTCCATAGTACACGGATGCCCCTCTCTAACTATCATTTTCTATGTTTAGTGGACCGTGAAATTGGGATAAATTTGGCATTTAAATTAGAAAGATCATATCATAGGGAGCGTGTATACTAAGTTTCAAGTTGATTGGACGTCAACTTCATCAAAAACTACCTTGACCAAAAACTTTAACCTGAAGCGGACGAACGAACGGATGCACAAATCAGAAAACATAATACCCCTCTACTATCGTAGGTGGGGCATAGAAATAATTTCGTAATGCTAAACATGTCGTTTGTTTTCATTGATGTAAGTGAGAAAACATATAAATAAACATACAAAGTTCCGTCTCCTGTATTAGATCTGTGTGTTATGTTCCTGGACAAATTTGTACTCTCGGTGCTTATTGTTAAATTGTCAGATATATCTGGAGAGTCTCCGGATGATATGGACCAGCCATCAGTTGACCAAAAATTCCATAGATTACTGGGCTTACGATAAGGCATAGCTGAGGCTGCAGTCGTGCTCACTTCTGAAAGATAAAAAATCCATAAATCACTGGGCGTACGATAAGGCAAAGCTGGGGCTGCACTTCTGAAAGAATTAATATATCCAATATAAACATATTTACCTGCCAAAACGACACTTGTTCATATTTTCAATGATAACAATATCCTGTGTTATAAGTAGTCTCTTAATTGAAAAGGGATTTTCACGACAGATTTTTAATATAGAATTCTAAAAAAGAAAAATACACGAATTTTGGCATTACTTGTATTAGAAATAAGTCTTTTGCGCAAAACGACAATAAGTAGCTGATTGTTTTTTTTGCAAATGAAAAAAAAAACAAAACAAGAAAAAACAAATATTCAGTGAAAAGAGGAAACACTTCCAAAATAATACAAAGAATTAGCTTAGTTTAAACATTTTATTTGCTAGATTAAAGCAAAATGAATAAGACACAAGTAAATCATACTTATGAAGTATTCTCCATAATACAATATAAAGATACAATAATAGTATAATATCATGGACATGCATATAAAGCAAACAATAGAATATAATACTAGCTTTCATCTATTTAGGTAAAAAAAAAATATTCTAAAATTGTTACATCAAAATAAACGGCTTTATACCTATTTCGGCTTTTCTTTTTGGTGCTTCTTTTGCAGCAATTGGACTAAACAGTTTAACTGTCTTTGGACGTTTCGCTGGACGTCGTCTTATTCTACAAAATATTATAATAATTCAGCAACATCAATTCGTTAGTAAACACGTGGGTTCTGTAAAAATTACTATATATAAGGTGCTTAACTTAACTTTAATAAGAAAGCGGTAAAGTGATAAAACGAGCAAATTGAATAAAATGACTAGCCATTTTTTTTTATCCATTTTACAGTTAAAAAAAACAATCGTTGCATAAATTAAATATAACGGATACGTTTTCCAAATACACCGCTTGGTGTGTGTTCCGAAAATTTATTCAAAATCATTTCAGTGATTTAAACATTTTTTTTAAATCTTAAAGAAATACAGTTGGAGACCGACAATCGTGCATTAACAGATACGGGAAAATAAAGAAATTTTGCATCATGAAGAAATATTGATAATTAAACAGAAATTATTTCTCTTGGAGATTTACATGAAAAATCTTCAATAAAAAAAATGAAATTCACTTTAAGAATTTAGAGAACATTTAAGTTGAACAAATCTCCTAGGCGTTCATATGTGCAATTTTTGTTAGTCATTATATCTGCCCCTTTCAAGAATCCTTTGATGTCTAGTGGCAATCCAAGTTACCCAACTTTCACCCCAGCCAGCCTTTGAATATTCATCAATTACTTGCAATTGTCGTTACCAAAGCAACAATCAATCAACACACCTTTTTATTCTAAGGTGTGAATGATGTGAAATGACTTTGGGTTATCAACAAATATTTTAGAACTCAATACCTTTTCGCTTTACAGAAATCTGTACAGAAGATACACACACCAAGTGTAAAGGCGAGTATAAGTATGGCTAATGCTGTCAGCCAAAGTATATTTCTAGGATCTTCCAAAAATGCAATTGGTATTGTCGCGATCGGTAAATCAGTGTTTATCTGAAGAAAATAAAACACACACAAACGAACAATTAAATAGACATGTTTCTTGAAATTTAAAGATAAATGACAAGTGTTATGCAACCTTATACATTAAATTTTATCTTTGTAAAAGTTCATATGATCGCAGACAATGTTCAATATGGTCATTAAGAAAATAATCAAAAATGTTCATAAGGACTTTACAGTATTAACAACGTTAGTCTGAAATATGGAAAGTAAAAAAAAAAATGAGAACATTTTCGCCGATCTTTCTAAATGTTCAAGAATTTGTTTTATATATCTCATTTAAGTAATTTAGAGTGAAAAAAACTTTGTCATTTTGGAATCTTTATAGCTTACTTTGTGGAATTTGTGTTATGTTTTACTTCTAAATAATTTGGGCTCTGATGGAGAGTTGTCTTATTGGTAATCTTACCAAATTCTTCTTATTTCAATATTAAACATGTTTAGATAACGTTATTGTGATAAAACGTTAAGTAAAAAAGCACATTATCATCCGCAATTAAAGTAAGATACCATACATTAAATTATTTGGTTTCAATAGCGTAGAAAGTGATTTACCTCTGCAAAAACAATCCACACCGTAACCGTTGTCTGTAACCCGCCATTATCCTCTGCCGTTACCGTAAATGTCATAACATCTCCATAATTAAAGTCATTACTCAAAATTTCATTGATATAAAGAGTTCCTTCATTTTTTATTTGTATGAATAAGTTTGAGTACATTGTCATATTTAAACTATATGTTATAGTTCCAAATTCAATATCAATGTCGTAAGCGGCCACTCCGCCTATATTCATCCCAACTGCCCCATACGGCGTTATGTAAAACGTATACTGCGTTTGATTGAAGTATGGTATATTGTCGTTAATGTCGTTAATGTTTATAGTAAGATGTGTTGTACCAATATTAGATCCATTGTCAATTACTTTCACTGTACAGTTGTATTGTGAAATACGTATAGTGTCAAGATCATAATCGTATGCATACATTATCTCTCCTGTTTCGTTTGACATAGAAAACCTCCAGGTGTCGTTACCACAATCCAGTGAATATGTAAATGAGTCCGATACGTCAGGGTCATCAATGATAAAACCAACCAATGGAAACGCAGTACTTTTCTGTAAATCATAAATAAATGAATGTATGAAAGACAACGAATGTTATAATTACAATTTTAATATACAGGACTTCGAATAAAATCTTGTGGGTTAAGATATCCACCAGAAATAAATGCCTTCGATGCCCTTAATAAACCACAGGAACGCTCGAATATGACATGAAAAAGGAAGGTATGCCATCAATCATGTAAGTACCAAAACACTGACTACTGGGGTAACGAAACACCGAATGATCAGACTAATTATTTACTAGCAGCTTTTAAATGAAAACCTAAGTTGTTTACACAAATGAACAGCTATTCAAGAAGTGTAATTGTTCAGATTACACAATGGACTTTGATTTGGAAACTTTTTTTAAAGCGTTGAATCAATTATGTTAATTCATTAAAAAAAAGAACATACTTATATAAAGATTGCACAATTACACTATCGAATTTATTTGCTTGTGTACATCTGTTTTGTCATTCAATTTCAAAAGTATTCTTACAGCAGATTCATTAACTTCAACGGAATACTGTATCTGTTGGAACACTGGAGCCTCATTTTGGTCTGTTACTATCAGAGATATTGTAGCTGTCGCTGTATTCTTTCCGTCTGTAGCGGTAATGTTCAGTATGTAAGATGTATTGGTTAAAGATTCGTAATCCAACGTAGACGATACCGTTAGATAACCATCTGAAGTAACATACAAAACAATATTTCAGATTACTACTAATAAAAAAAAACAAAAACACTTTTAGAACATATTCAGCTTTCTTAGCAACTGTTAAATGAATAAGTGGTAAGTGCGCTTTGAAGCAACTAAACACGGAAGACTGGGATCTGTATACTTAACATTCATTTTGATCCGCAAAATGATATTCAAATAAAAAATGATTTAAAAGGAAACGAAATTTGCATTGTGTGCTTTGTGCTTTCTCATGTGCCTTACTACATACCTCACATCTATGTTTATTTCTTTGGACTCTTTTTTTAATTCAGTAATGAAGATAGTTGATATACGTATTCAACATTTTAAAGACCATTTTACTATAAACCCTTACAACAATAAACCTATTTCTCGTATCAAACATAAACTAAAAGAACTAGCCAAGGAATTTGTTTTTGTCCCGGCAGATAAAGCTGCTAATAATATTATTATTGTTTGACGTAAATTTTACATTGAGGTTCTGAAAAAGGAAATCACCAATTCACCAACATTCCAACTGACTCCATTTTCAGAAAACGAAATCTGTAACAAACATAAACTTTTAGGCACCGCTTTACAAGCAGAGCCAAATACAATGAAAGTCCCAACTATGTATTGGCTTCCGAAGCTACACAAAACCCCTTACAAATATAGATTTATTTCGTCTTCAAGCCATTGTTCAACTACTAAATTGTCTATTCTTCTTACCAGCACACTTGGTACAATTAAAAACCTGATAATAAATTGTTCAAATAAGGCCTTCGAAAATAGTGGAATAAATTACTTTTGGAGTGTCAAGAACTCGTTGGAAGTACTTGATAAATTGCATGCTTATATTGGTGATTTTGAATCTGTTCAAAGTTTTGATTTTTCTACCCTGTATACCACATTGCCTCACATTCTCATTAAGAAAAAATTCACACACCTAATTAAATGGGCATTCAAAAAATCAGAATGTGAATATATATGTTCAAACTCTTTTAGGTCATTTTTTAGTAGCAATATATGCATATATTGGTGATTTTGAATCTGTTCAAAGTTTTGATTTTTCGACCCTTTATACCACTTTGCCTCCTATTCTAATTAAGAAAAAATTCACATCCCTTATTAACTAGGCATATAAAAAGTAAGAATGCGAGTATATATGTTCAAACTCTTTTAGGTCATTTTTAGTAGCAATAAACAAAAGAACTATGTTAATTGGACATGCTTTGATACTATATATGCCCTTGAATTTTTACTAGATAACATTTTTGTTCGCTTTGGGGATTCCGTATATCGTCAGATTATCGGAATTCCAATGGGGACTAACTGTGCACCACTTATTGCGGACCTGTTTTTGTATTGTTATGAGTTACAATTTATGACAAAAATAAGCAAAGACCCATCGAAACAACATCTGATAAACAAATTTAATAATACTTTTAGATATTTGGATGATATTTTGGCTCTCAATAATGACGACTTCAGTATGTATATTAATGAAATTTATCCTGTTGAACTTACTTTAAATAAAGCTAATGCTAACAATAACCACTGCCCTTTTCTCGATATTGATATCTATATCACTAATGGAAAGCTGAATACAAAAATTTATGATAAAAGGGATGATTTTTCATTTCCTATCGTTAATTATCCGTTTTTAGATGGTGACGTTCCCTTGTCACCATCTTACGGTGTTTATATATCTCAACTTGTACGATTCGCTCGTGTATGTAACCATGTTTTAGATTTAAACGAGAGAAATTTATGTATTACTGAAAAATTATTACACCAGGGTTTTCGATATCACAAACTAGTCAAAACTTTTACTAAATTTTATCATCGGTATAAAGACATCATTCGTAAATATAGCTCAACATGCAGACTTTTAATACGTTCAGGTATTTCACATCCAATTTTTTATGGTAATATTCTTTATAAAGCACAAAGGTGTCAGTATTCACCTCAGAAACTTACAAAACCTTTGAATAGACTTATTAAGAAGGGATATAATTACGATACTGTTGTCAAGTCATTAAAGATTGCATATTTTGGCGTTAATATTGAGTCATTGATAAGGTCTTTGCATCGGAACTAAACACATTTATTCTAAAAACAGTTGTTGGCATGACACGGGTTATGTTCTTCTCATATATGTTATGATGGTATGATACTAAACCCCTAACGGGAAGGATTGTGCCTGATGTTCATATGATGAAATCATAATCTTTCAGTCAGTTTAGTTGAAGTCTGGAGCTGGCATGTCAGTTAACTGCTAGTAGTCTGTTGTTATTTATGTATTATTGTCATTTTGTTTATTTTCTTTGGTTACATCTTCTGACATCAGACTCGGATTTCTCTTGAACTGAATTTTAATGTGCGCATTGTTATGCGTTTACTTTACTACATTGGTTAGAGGTATAGGGGGAGGGTTGAGATCTCACAAACATGTTTAACCCCGCCGCATTTTTGCGCCTGTCCCAAGTCAGGAGCCTCTGGCCTTTGTTAGTCTTGTATTATTTTAATTTTAGTTTCTTGTGTACAATTTGGAAATTAGTATGGCGTTCATTATCACTGGACTAGTATATATTTGTTTAGGGGCCAGCTGAAGGACGCCTCCGGGTGCGGGAATTTCTCGCTACATTGAAGACCTGTTGGTGACCCTCTGCTGTTGTTTTTTATTTGGGCGGGTTGTTGTCTCTTTGACACATTCCCCATTTCCATTCTCAATTTTATTATTAATTATTTATCTTGAATCAAAGTGATCAAGTTAGAAATGATGTATTTTCTGGATAAACAAAATCATTTCTTTTAGCACAGTTTAAATTCATTTATTTCAGTACTTTACCTAATATATAATATGACAAACATTCAATAGTATATGAACAAGGTTAAATGAGACAAACTTACAGCTCGTTTTAACAAGATACTTGAGAACGAAGATGTGAAAAAAATATTATTTCGGTCCACTATCAATGAAATGCTTACTTCAAAATCTTTCAGCTTGTGGACCCATTAGTATTGACGACAAGATTTGAACGAAAATACCTAACGTCTTTTCCGATGTATCACAATGTAACCCATGTCTGCATATTGATGAATATCTTGTAAACAATTAGCTGAGTGCTTAGTTGATTTGGATTTGTTAAATATAGGTCGTATTTGTCTGCTTAACAAGGACTATATATAAGTTTTTATAGCATGTGAGTTCTGTCTTTTGCAACCGAATTGAAAATCTAAGTTAAGATATCCTGAAGGTATGTATATGTTTTCAAATTACAGGGTTGATAATTATATAAACAAACAATTTCAACTTCAAAAGTTACTTTACCTGTTGTCAAATTAAAGTACGTTAAGCCTATTGATGGTTCAGATGTAGTATACATTTGAATGTTATCATTTACATCAAGGTCCCGAACACGAACATGATATATCATTGTACCAATAGTCATTTGTAGTCTTTCTCAAGTACAACATTTCAATCGTGGTATATATGATGAGTTTATTTGCAACCAATTTGAAAATCAAGGTTAGAGGCTAGTTTATATCCTAAAAGTATGTGAGGGTAAAATATGATATACGCAAACAACCTCAACCTTGAAATTAATTTACCTGTTGTCAAATTAAAGTACGTTAAGCCTAATGATGGTTCAGATGTAGCATACATTTGAATGTTATCATTTACATCCAGGTCTTGAACACGAACGTGATATAGTATCGTACCAATAGCGGTATTCTCTTCTACCAAAAAAGGCTCTGATAATGGTAGATTACTTATAACAAGAACATCATTTATATCTAAAATAAGAAACATATCTTGTTATGAAATATACGAGTTATATATGAGTGCAAATTTTTACTTAAGCACGACACATGTATTTAATACCATTTTCCCCCATCTTTTAATGACATATTTGAGTGCAAATACCTGTCAACGTAAAAGAGAATTGATTTTAAAACAAAATTAAGAATCATTCATTATGGTTTTAATCAAAAGTGTAGTGGAACGTATAATCAAAAAAAGGCTAAAACATTTAAGAAACATAAACAATGTTTTTACGTATACATGTACACTATGTGGAGCATAGTCGGCTTACCTTTCCGAGGCACCTGCGACCAACGCAAGTTTATGGATGGATTCGTACTGACCACTCTTTTGTTTTTCTATCTTGTGTTTTGTGTCCTGTTTGTCTATTTGTCTTTTTAACTTTGACCCAAGGCATTGTCAGTATTTCTTCGACTTATGAGTTTCAATGTTTCCAGGTTCGATAGATACCTTTCCTTTCTCTCTCAGAATGATATACCACTAATTACTTGTCTAAAAACGGTGAACAGAG
Organism: Mytilus edulis; assembly: GCF_963676685.1. Classification (NCBI taxonomy): domain Eukaryota; kingdom Metazoa; phylum Mollusca; class Bivalvia; order Mytilida; family Mytilidae; genus Mytilus; species Mytilus edulis. The sequence continues at coordinate 22,244,863 of NC_092349.1, forward strand.
TTTTCTTTACTGTTAATTGTACCGTTTCCAAGTAAATATAATAATAAGATGATGACAAAGAAGGAACAAACCTGTTACGTGTACTGATAGTGACCGAGGTCCGACAGTTGATTTTCCATCTGATACATATACTATTAGATCGTAAGCGGGTGTAAATATTAGTGAAATATTATTCAATGCTAGAATTTCACCATCTGCAAAATAAATGAATTTTTTTTAATTCTACCTTGGGTATTATTTATAAAATTAATAATGTATTTAAAAGACCGTTGAAAAATTTATTCAAACATCTGATAGGAATTTTCTGAATGTGTTTGTATAATTTTAAAGCTACTAGTATCCAACGTAGTTGGTGTTATATGAGCAACAAACGCATTCAAGGACATAATAACAGTTATCTTATTTCAACAGGTAAAATAAAATATATACAAATAACTGAAGTTCATGACGTGCTCTCATGTAAATTGAGTTACGAATTCAACCATATTGTTTTCAAATCTATAAATCACATCAATTTTGTCTGTTTGGGTTGTCGATTTAATTTTGTCAATAGAATTGAACCATATACAACAGCAATGTAAGGGTGACGTTTAGCTAGTTATAAAACCATGGTGTGCTTCGAAAAATCACTGTGCCAAGTTAGATATATGCCAGTTGTTTTTGTCAGTTCCGTTAAACGTTGGTCTAATGATTGATTTTGACATATTTTATGCTCCTCATCTCTGTTTTAAAATGACATTGGAGTTCAATTCTTTTTTACTTTTTTTATACATACTTTGGTTAATTTCAAATGGTGCATCACTTGGTTCTGTTGTCATATTAAATGTCACTGTATCATTTTCATCGTCAAATATCTGTACTGTATATATCAAATCGCCTAACATGGTTGAAGGTGCATCAAGATCAATAGATGCTTAAAAAATAGAAGATTAACTTGACCAATACAAACAATACAAAATACTACTACCTCTATGAATTCATTTGAACAAAATGAGTTGTAAAAATAATGGATCGAATCTGGTTTGTTTGCAACGGTGGTAATTGGTTCACTTTCTACATTATACCAGGAATCGATTCGGCGTGTAACGGCTTTGTTTTATCAGATATTTGTATATTTTGTGTGATCATGAACATCTCTGGTAATGTATAAATGAAATGCACCCCACTTCATTCATACAACCGAACAACTACCAAGCTATTTCTGATCTATGACTTTGATTGTCCCTCTTTTTTTAAGTCGCGTATCTTCTATCAGAACGCTTTGTTACAACTAAAGTAGTTCTACTACATGTAACTATTTTATTTAATTCTATGTTTGAGGAAATTCCCGCAAAAGAAATAATGACGTAGCGCGTTTTATTTTTTTGGTATTAAGTCATTATAAAAGATGCCTTTAATGTATATTTGTTTTAGCTTGAACGCTGAGGTTTCTCGTAAACACCACCGACTGTTTGTTGATATCTGAATACTCTCTCCAATTCACAGTTAAATAATGACGGTAGCATTTAACAAAAGAGTCATTTCTGGCCTTTTCTAACAAGTTGCATTTCTGTTGTGGCAAACATAAGAGGACAGTGTTTTGTCAATCTTCAAAGTCATTAAACAACGACAACCTCATGTAGATAGATTTGAAGAGCGGATATTGCTGTTAAGTAGTCAGTACTTTTTGTGCTGACATGAATTGTCGTTGATATGGTTATATTTATAAATTTACTGTTTACAAATTTTTGATTTTTTTGAAATACTAAGGCTTTTCTACCTCCGGCATAGATTACCTTAGCTGTATTTGGCAAAACTTTTAGAAATGTTGGTCCTAAATGCTCTTCAACTTCGTACTTTATTTGGCCTTTTCAACTTTTTTGGATTCGAGCGTCACTGATGAGTCTTTTGTAGACGAAACGCGCGTCTTTAGTCCTGGTATCTATGATGAGTTTATGAAGTACGATATAGATTTAAAAAAAGTAATTTTATGAAATAATACTTAAAAATTATTTCAAATATAAACAAATAAATGCAGTTTCCATATTTTGATATATTGACTGAATAAATTAGTCCACACATATTATTACAAACACTTATAATGAATAACAAATCAAAATACAGCAATGGTGTAACAGGTTACCGCAAAACTATATTGGCACTTCAAACAGACAGATTGCAGTATATCAAATCTAGGTTACCTGCTTTCGATACTGAATACTTTTCTAATTTACTAATTCTCTGAAAACATATGCATTGCTCCTGTAACAAGTATGCTAACATACTTGTATTATTTAAATAAAATCAACATAGTATATTACAAAGAAGTATTCGATAAAATCAAAATATGAAACAACATCCTTATCAACCATGTAAATCGCTTTCTGTCTCTGGTTTATAACATACCTGGTAAATTGATGAACAATGGAGGATGATTTTTCTCAATGTGAACAAAGAAATAACCGGTAGATGCGTCGTTCTTTCCATCATCACAGGATATTAATAACTGGTATGTCTTTATGGAATTATAATCAAGTGATGGGTTTGGTTGTATATAAATACCATAATCTAAAACAAAGAGTCAAGATGATAAACACCAAAAATATTCCAAATGTTAATCAGTTAAATTCGTATTCGGCCCTTTTAAAAAAAAGGAAATCTATTGGAACAAATAGAACAACAACACAGTTAAGAGTTTTGTTGAAAGAAGTTATACACAGAAAACGTTTTAAGAGCATACAATGAAAACTAGTTCGTAGGAACCAAGTTGCATATCCCACTAGTTGATCTGCCATAACATATTAAAATGTCGATTAAATCTTATTTTTTATTTTTATAATTTCAATAACTGGTTACATGTAAAAAAAAAACCCAATGTGTTCGTGATAATATTAATAGAAATGGTTTTTCTTGATAATAAAGGAAATATAACTGTCGTAAAAGTTTTACATGATATACAAGAGTAAAAGAATAAGTAACAGTCTTACCTGAAGTACCTGTCATCAAATCTACAGAGTATTTATCAGTGCTTGGTGTGGAATTTGTTAAAACACATGTTATTGTATCGTCAGCTTGTTGATCAAAGACAACTAAAGTGTGGAGCAGTTGTCCTTCTTGGATATCTTCATGTAGAGTTATAAAATTTGGTAAACTTGTTATTCTCGGTGGCTGAAATTTAAGTCACAATTGAAAATGGTGTTACAAATGTGCATTACAATATGTTCAGGAAGTGGTAAGGTACATTTCCAGAAACAAAGTTAGTTTCACTGTAACATAATAAATTTCTGTAGATACAGATTTTATCAGTTTTTTCAATTTAGATCATACTCACAATAAACGTTAACCTGTGGAAAAAATCTGGGATATGATATTTGTGTTGGTGAATTTTTTCGTTAGAAATCGCGTCGTGAGTTTTTTTTAGTAAATTGTTTCATATTGTTTATAGCGGACTATACAGTATTATTTGTTTCCATCTCTGAAAGCCATACGGTTGCCTATGATTTCTTACATCTACTTCAGTTAAAGTTGGTTGATAGTTGTCTCATGCATTGGCAGTCATACCACATCACTGTTTTTTTATAATGGCAGTTATTAGTATTGTTTGTTGTTATTTTTAATATTTTTGTTGATCTGCTTTCACTTGTATGTGTTTATTGTGTGTTTTGTTGTTCCCTATTGCTAACATCTATAGTACCAAACAAAACCCATACCGTATTGTAAACCTTTACTGTTATAGTATCAAATGCAACATTGTAACAAGAATCCATCAATTCAAACATTAAAGTGTATGTTCCTACATCTAGTGATGAAACTAAGTAAACGTATTCTGAAATATAGAACAAAATTCTTCAATTATCAGGATTCAATTGAAAATTGTTAGACATGTAAAAGCTGAAGACAATTAACTTTGAAAATCTTTTCTCTATACCGGTACTAATAAACCATTTTCTGAAAGTTTTGAAGGAGTGTTTAAAATTATTTTCATAAAAAAAATCAAGCACATACTGTAAATTATTTATAACCATATAAAATTATTTCTTAGATCTTATTATTCCTATGATTGAAGTTCGAAGATAATTACCAATCTTTTTCTTTGTTTGGTATTGACCAGTCCTTTACACTTTTAAAGGTTGCAATCGACAACACGACATGGAGTCATGAATGTGCCTATACGAAACGTCACTTGAGAACACCGCATGATTGTTGTTTACCATTCAATATGTTTAAGGTGGTACCTAACACTACAGGGAGATAACTCTGTAAAATCAACTAAACGTTTTAATTACGTTGTGTTGTTAAGGGAATATTTAGCTTTTCAATGATCAAAATTAGTGTTTATCAAACTGCTATGTAACCAGTGTAATTTTGCTGATAATAAGGTTGGTTCGTTTTTTTTTAGATTTTTATATTTTTGTCAAAGGGTCAAAGTAAATACTTTGTCAAAAGTTTAAGAAAATTAAACGAGCCAAATTAATTTTGGTGAAGGTGTTGGGTACCACCTTAAAGAATGAGACTCTCATCAAACAAAGTTGTCGATTAATTATAGCTCAGAATCACTGTTTTGTTTCCAAAGTGCATTGTACGAGTAAATGCAGTTCAACGAATATCAACAACATATTGATCGCGTTATCATATATTATGTGAAAAAATAATATTTACAAACCAGTATCAGCATTAAATGAAATACTAGTATCGGATGAGGTTACATTCCAGACTAGATCCCCTTTGATATCGTCATCATAGAACTCTACTTTGTATATATTTGATGCTACAGGTTCATCGTCAAATATCACTATTTCCCGGTCTAAATTGGTAAAAATGGGAACTGAATCTGTAACAATAGATAGAGATAAGATAGTAGTGTACATTTGAAGGGATCAAACAATTCACGATTAATGTTTTATTCAATATGCATTAATTTGTAAAGACTTTGTGACAGAAACTTATATTAACTATACTGAGTATATTTCATGTTTTAATAAGAATTCGATCTAACAAATAACATAGATAAATCACTGTAGCGTAATTTGGTCACCCCTGATAATACTTTTAGATGGATTATTTGTGTCTAAAATTGAATATGTTTATTCAATTTGAAATCGAGTTATATATTGTTTTTCTTAATTAATCAATTAGAAAGTAGAAAAATTAATTTAAAATTCCCATTTACTGTCATAGCTTTTAATCAATGTTATGAGGTACTTACTATTATCAGTATATATTCGTATTGCATACGCCCTGTCATTTGTATATCCAACACTTGACCAACCAAACGTATCTCCGACCGCCACAACAACATTACTTGTCATCCGGAAGTTTTGGGGAACAGATACGTTGTAAGGAATAACTTCATTGCCTGGTGTATACCTAATATGGAAATAAGGTAGGCGGATATTAAATAACAATGTTAATGAATCTAAATTTTCGAATAAGATGATATTTGTCTATACTAAGGGTTTATAAAATTTCATGACCAATTTCCATTATGTTAAAAGGTGTAGTTCAAACGCTTTTGGAATTTATTTATTTCATATTGCTACATCTTACAAAATAAAGTCTGTAGCAGTTATTACTTTCATAGCTAATTTTTTTTTGAAATTTGATAGTGCCATTACTACCATGTTTATCTTTTACAAATTTGTTCTTAGATTATTTAAAAATATATCAATTCAAAGCATATTTACCATCCAAGCATATCTCCATGTTGTATAGGTATTCTTCCGGATTTCCTTACTGTATAAGTTATTGTATATCCAACGGCACTACCTGGAGTGTAATGTTTACATGTATTTATAAACCTGTATATATGTATTGGTTTAAGGTGGTACCTAACACAACAGGGAGATAACTCTGTAAAATCAGCAGAACGTTTTAATGACGTTGTGTTCTTAAAGTCATAAGAAACGAGTGACCGGTGAAAAATAATGTTCTTCCAATTCTTGAACTAATGCATACAAACATCCTAAACTTCGTCTTCTGTGCTCGAATTTATCATTTTTTTCGTGTGAATTTCGTATAATTGTCAATTTTTTTTCTCAATCGGTCAGTGTTGTTGTGAAAATATGGCAGGTAATTAAAGTTCGTGTTTTGAAGCCGAAGTTTAACGATTGTCACCTGTTTGTCAACAATTGACGAAAAATAAACAAAAAAGCATGGAAATTGAGCACGTGTTTAACATGTAAATTCAGATAATAGTTTATTTTAAGGACATCCATGCGTATTGTGGTCACCGGATTTTTACGAGATGGGTCACACTGAGGTCACCTTGCATACGGAAAATATGTCGGGGGAATAGCTTGTAAACTTCTTCTAAATATGAATAAATTAAAGAATTTTCTTCAGAAAAAGTATATGTACATAAGTTTTATAATGAAAACTACCCATTGAGTTATAAAAATCATATGCATTAATTTTTTTTGATTTGAGGTTTCTTATGACTTTAAGGCAATTTTAAGCTTCTCAATGATCAAAATGAGTGTTTTTCAAACTGCTATATAACCAGTGTATTCTTTCTGACAAAACGGTTGGTTCAAAATGTTTGAAATTTTTATATTTTTGTTATAAAGGGTCAAAGTAAATACTTTGTCAAAATTTTAAGAAAATTAAACGAGCCAAATTAATTTTAATTCAGGTGTTAGGTACCACCTTAACCCATACAGTGACATATAGTTGTAAATTTATGTGTCCTTTTTTTTTCTCTTGTAGCATGTGTAGAGAGCTGTCTTATTGACAAACGTACCTTATCGTCTAATCTGTATAATTAATAAAACAAAACAAGTCTTAGAACATTTTGAAAAAAGTAAGAATGACAAATAATTTACATTTCGAAAAAAGACACGTGATAACGATTTCAGTATGAAACTTTGTATGTTCAAGAACCAGAACAAAATTAACTTAAATTAAACAGTCAACTAAATCTTAGGTCTACCTTCACGAATGAGAAGCTACGACGATACATATAATTACTTAGAAATGACAAGGATACACTTGGTTTCATGAGATGCGATAATTGGATATCGCTTGATATCAACTCGATTTTTAAAAATTTTAATACAACAATAAATTAAACAAGCCACAGACGAGTTTATTATTACTATTTGAATTAAATAACGAGCAGTGTGAAGCGAAAAAGATCATGCAAGAAAAAGATAAAGGGCCACAACCATACAGAATTATTTTTTCTCGTTCTTCTTCACAACTGGAGCAATTCATAATTGTTTTTTTAAAAGGAGTGTACATCGTATATAGATATTTCATTTATGTCAAAAAGGAATCAAATCATAGCAGCTAAAAAGTTTCTTCTTGTCTGTCTGACTTGCATTCAACCAATTTAAACTATGTTAATGTATTTAAAAATTCAAAAACAAAATCAGTTTTGAACAAATATTAATGTTTCCTACATGCAACAAATTCATTTCGCCATGTTCTTACACAATATGAACTACCCAGAAAGCAACACGTTTTGTCATTCTATTTCAGACTTCATTACTCAAAAAACGCTTGATACTCGAAAACTCGTTTCAAAAGTATCGTTTACTAAATTTTAATAAGATACAAACGTTGTTTTCTTCTAATGACACAAAACGAAAAACGCTCGGTCAATGATAGGGTCTTTTTAAGGGACTTCCATTTTCATGAGTTCACTATTCAAACTTACTCGAAATAACGTATGTATTCATTCCAGTCAAGGTATAGGTCGATCCTGAATCCCGCCATACCATTAAATGAAGCTCTCCATTGTTAGATGTAGAAAACTCCCAAGACTTAATAACTCCACAACAATTTGACAGATAGAACTCACTTTCGGCCAAAATTCCATAATCTGTAAACAAACAAATCAATGGCTCTCTGAGTTAATTCATATTTAAAATGATAAAAAAAAAAAAAAAATTTTAAATTTATCGTTGATCAATTTCGAAAATATTAAGAATGACGCTGAAATTTATTACGTGTAGTTTTCATTTTTTAAGAAACTAAAGTTCCAACACCCTTAGGCAAGTTGACTTTTCACATAATTAAACTATATCACCATTAAAATTAGAAGTTTTTCCTCATGGAGTTATGGTTGATATTATTTGTTTCTCCAAAACCAAGAAGAATTCAAATTCACTTTGAATTGTTTTATTTTAAACTCATACATTATAATCCTGGTACTTTTGATAACTTTTTATTACCTGTATTTGAATCATCAAGAGCAGTAAACATTGCAGGATCACCATACCCAATATATCGATTTCCACATACTAAAAATACAAGTTTTTTTAATAGAACTATATAACATATGTTTTATATGGAACTACAGTTTATTTAAGACAAAGCATACATTAACTAGTTAAAGAAAAGATATTTTCTTTTTGAAATTTTTTAACATGATAAAGGCCAATTTTCACTTATGTGTTTTCATTGCATGATAATGCGACGTTAAAAATATCGAAAAATTAACAGAAAAAAAAGTACGAAAAATAAAGTAAAAGCAATTTTTGAATCAAACACGTTGAACGCGGTGTCGCTGATGGGGCTAGATCTGCTAACCTTTCGAGAGCACATGTGATCATCGGTTTTTGTTGGTGCTTGTGTTGAACTGTGTGCACAGTACTGCCAGTTTTTCTTCAACTTATGCATTTTTGTACCTCTAGTATTGCCTTCATATTATCTCAATTGTCCACCCTTTGCAGCAAAATAACATCACCTCTTTTTACCTTGATAATTTTTATTTAAAGGTCACTCATATTGGTAATCTTCTGGTTTTTTTTGGCTTGATGTCGGAGTGGTCTAAGTATTTTATCAACTGTATCACTATTCTGTCAACACTTATGTGAGTTTGATCAATGTTAAATGTGGCTTTAATAAACACAAAAACCTACTAAAGCAATCAAAATCGTTGCATATATTGGTTTCACTGTCCCTTTGTATGGAGTCATTGCACAATGATCCTACACAATCTGTACAATTAGCGCCACCGCAGTACACCAATGGATCGCTGCAGTCTCTATATCGATACTGTACCCCAGCTCCACATGTCACTGAGCATGCTTCCCATTCTAACCAAGCTGTCCAATCACCATCAACTATAAGGAAATAACATTATAAGCTTCACTGATGTTCAAAAAATAAATGAACAAGAAACAAGAACGGGTTATCGTCGAAATATCCGACTGGAAGCTAACAGTTTTGCACCAACCTGTACTATTTCTTTCTTATTTTATTCAATTAATATTTACACTGCCCAACAGGCATATGATGGTGTTGACTTTTACCATACACCTTTGCACCATAAACCTTATACATTCTATCAACACCATCCGAAATTACCTATAATGCAATTCAATTTCAAAGAAAGGATGCGACTACAAAATTATTCATTTATTTTAAAAACCGAATTTGGATCACAATATTGTAAATTATTGTACAAATTAAGAATTAGTTCTTATCAATATTTTGAATAGTTTTTTACTTTGATAACCACACTTTAAATTTACGTCACACCATTTATCATACACCATACCACCATTAACCTTACACCATACACCATAGTACCATATTCCATACACCTCCTACATGTTCTATCATTGCACCCAATGCCATTCGCCATTATCCCATTCAAGTTTTGTAAGGGGGAATTATACATCATTCAAGGACTGTATAGTGTTCACGAATCTTTGCTTTGTGTCAATCGTATTTTTATATCAAATCATTTTGAATTCATAGATTACCTTACAACAATTTACAACATGAAAAAGGAGAAAAAAACTCTAGAAGCTTCAAACGTATTGGTAGGACGTGGAATCTAATCCCTTAAAATATTTGTCAACGCCCAATGAAAATTATCGTTACAAATTAATTGCATTAGAATTTAGAAATAATTGAAGTCACGAAACAAAATGGGGAAAAAAACGCCTGAAGTGAACGTGTCTTCTTTCTTTCCAAATTACCAATAACATATATATGTGATCAGATCTTGAAAGACAAAGACTGATGATCTTTTAAACGAAACTTATTCCATTAAAAATTATATCGTACCATACTATAATTAAGGGAGTTAGCTTCTCAGTTTCAAATTAATAACCTTTTCATAACACTAGTATATATTGATAAGGGATTAAGGAAGGAACCCAAAGAGCCAAAAACTACGTAGGTCAATGTGCTTGTTTACGCGATTTTAGCAATTTAAATTTTGTCAGGAAAATGTTTTCTCTTGATTTTTCATAGCTTTATCATCGACAGGTTTAAATTCTCAAAAACTATTAAAAAATCTCTAAAATTTATAAGTCTTTTACAGATGGCTTAAAACTATACATGTAAACGATTTATAAAAAGAAAAAAAGGCAATTTTTAGGCATTCTTATGGATATAACACTAGGTTTCCGAAAGACTGACAACAATTCCAAAACATGACAAGCGAACTTCCTTAATAATCAAACGCCTTACTTTTAAAAATACATCGTTGAATTTAATGTCTCAGTATCTTGTTTGTCATGATTAATGATAAAAAATATACTTCATTATGCAGAGAGAGAATCATAGTATAGTAAATTAAAGATATAATTTTACCTGGACAACAATCAGTATTACAGGTTTGATATTCTGTAGAACTTTCTCCATAATCAGTGCACTCTGAACCACCACATTCTGGTTCAGGATCAGTGCAGGTCCGTATTCTGATCTGGTTATTAACCGTACCTTCACATGTTACTGGACACGTGTTCCAATCACCCCAGGCAGTCCAATCTCCGTCAACTGTATAGTACAACATACGAACAGTAAGATATGACACATAATACAGATATATGTGACCGACCAAAACTAATCAGAATGACAAAGTATTGGTTAAAATATGAAGCGAACTAATTTCATATGACAGTTCTTGTCCATTCGTTTTTGATACGTTTTGTTATTTGATTTTGCCATGTGATTATGGACTTTCGGATTGATTTTCCTCTAAGTTCAGTATTTTTGTGATTTTACTTTTTTCATACGCGAACTCTATCATCAGTATTTATAAAATACTTCTTGAACTACTGTAAAACAGATTATTTTCGCGGATACTTTAGTTCGCGTTATACTAATTCTAGTCCATTTCGCGGCTTTTAAAATTCGGGATTTTCTTATTTACTTGATGTAGATTATTGAAGATTAACTTATTCGCGTTACTTTTCTCCTCGAAAAAGTCCCGAAAATCATTTGGTTTACAGTATTCGTTTTTCTTTCACCAAAAGTTGTCCATGTGATGTTCTTAAAATCATTATAATAAGCACACGTGCTGTTTTAAACTATTGCAATATCATCACTTAGAGAAAATAGAATGGAAGTTTACTTCAAATTCAGTTAATGGTTTCGGTGGAGAAGCAAATGTTACACGCCTGCCTGAATATATGTGAGACACCACATTCATGCTATGTCTAAAGCGATTGGAAGAGATTTAAAAAAAAAAAAAAAAGAGGTATACAATTCCATTATTCATTGACCATCAGAAACCCTCTGCTGTTTCTTTCTGCTTGATCAGTCTGTTTGTGCTCCGACAGAGCAGGCGGATACGTATACAAAAAGACATCAATAGATAATAGTTTTATGGAAGTGAATATTCAAACATAAATAAGTACGCCATATCTTAGGAAAATAACTAACCTGAATCTCGGTTGCAATTCCGAACGTTTCGAAATATAAAACATACGTCGCTCTTTGGTCCGCAAATTGTAAAAAGTATATATCATAATGACCTAAGAGCGACGGTCCCGCAACTAATAGAAGGGGTATTCAAACGCATTAGTAGTAAAATAAACTGACAATGCCATTGTAAAACATATATCAACTAGAATTATCGCCTTTATGGTAGTCTTAAACATCATCAATATGTTAACATGTTACCTGGGCAACATGCCGTATCATCAGTTCCAATACAGGTTTCGTTCTTGTATTCTAATTCTGTTTTTGCACAGTTTTTATCGGCATGACCATTTGTACAACATTCTCTTGTCCATAACTCCAACCATGTTAACACATCATTGATACAATACGCCGTACATACATCAAATGCAGCCCATGACGTCACATTGTCACAACCAAGGATATGATTTGCGAGTACATGACTTGCTGTTTTAGAAAAAAAAAATACATAAATAAACTCATCAGGATTGAAATTTTATATTTACGCCAGACGCGTGTTTCGTCTACAAAAGACTCACCAATGACGCTCAAATCAAAAAATGTTAAAAAGGCCAAATAAAGTACTAAGTTGAAGAGCATTTAAGACCAAAAAATGGATAGAGGGTTATCTAATTGTCCCTCATTCCATATCGTCTTATATCTATTTATGACCTGCATACACAAATACTTGCATAACAATGCGTTTAAATGTCTTCCATCTTCATTTTAAAATTTGATACTAGCCTATTTGAATTTAAGTAAACTTAAATTTGTTAAATGAAAAAAAAATATTCAAGTAAAAAAGATATAGGTCTCAAATAAGAACCCAATGTTAAGTAGTTGTAGTTTGTTGATGTGGTTAATAAGTGTTTCTCGTTTCTCGTTTTGTTTTTGTATAGATTACACCGTTAGTTATCTAATTGGCCCTCATTCCACATCGTCTTATATCTATTTTTGAACTGCATACACAAATACTTGCATACACAATGCGTATCAAATGTCTTCCACCGGCAGCGTCATTTTGAAATGTGATCGCTTGATATACCAAACTAGGCAAAAGATCAAAAACAACGATCAGTTTGGTTTTGCCAATTTTATTTTACTTGTATTTTCGTAATATTCCTTGGAGTCTGATGCTTTTTTTTTATTTCATTTGTTTCCCTTATTTCTTACAGAAACAGAAAAAAATAATATGCTTCATAATTCTTTAACTTCATATTATCAAACTACAATTATTTATTGTTTAAGTATGTCACTGATCAGGGTGTGTTGTCTTTACACCAATATTAGTTTATTCTTTTTAGTTTTCTTAAGGCATTGAGAATTTAGGGATCGGTTTAATATAAGCTTAATTAATATTCAAGTCAAATATTTTGCTGTGATACCATAAAACATTAAAATTAAGATTGGAGAATATTTTTTTACAATTCAAATCCGGAGAAACTAATCATAGCTTGTTTTTTACTCTTATTTTGTTCTGCCCTTTTTGCAGAACATACTTCTTATTAAACTGATTGATAAGTTGTCCCGAAAATACATGAAACATTTGCCCCTTAAAATAAACAGACAATGGTTAATCATTTTTTTTTTACTTGCACTTTCTTAAATTTCCTTGGACATGTTGGAGTTTGATGGGTTTTTCATTTGCTCCTTGACGTTAAACAGACAATTATTAATCAATGGTGGGATTTACTAATAGAAAATCATGCACAGTCTAACATAATCCATTTATATATATTAATATATTTTTCGTGTTATGTAACTTTATTTTAGCTGTGATACCAAAGGGGTCCGGTTTGCACGGATTTGCGATGCATGATTTAACATCGACTTAATTTGTCATTTGAACACCTAAGTTTCCAAATAATTTACAGAGCTTATATTAACACCAAATGTAATATAGTATACTAAGTTCTATTTCAACTCAATTAAAAATAATTATTTTGGAATAAAGACGATACAGTAATTAACTTTCTGGTTTTAAATGTCTTTCGATAGAATTTTAATGGGATTCGCAGTTTTAGTCTGAATACTAATGAGGTGGTCAAATTACATTGGGAAAATGAGATTTATGTTGATCCAATAAATTTATAAAGTCCACGGTAATAATTACTACCATGTCAAAGTTGTCACGTTCAATGTCAGTTTATGCTAAAGGTACAAAGTTCTTTAAGTAGACCGAAGTACGAGAAGATTTCTTTTTCGTTGTTTATTGCATTAACCTGGGGTGGTGTTTTCAAAAGAAAGAAAAAAACGATTTACCCTCAGTTAATTAAGAGAGCTTCGAGAACACGACTTAGGACATTTAAGAGAGCTTCGAGAACACGACTTAGGACAACGATGTGTCATAAGATGGTCTTAGGACACGTCCTATTCCAAATATAGCACCGGGAACACCACCCCTAAATGCTTGCGTGTAAATGAGACATCATATTAAACTTGTATAACTAAAATTCTGTCTCTGTATCCTTGTTAAACATTCATAAACATACAGCAATATATAGATTTTTGCACTTCAAGTGAAAAAGAGTGGCGATAGATACCAAAGAGACATTCAAAGTGATAAGTCGAAAATAAACTGACAACGCCTTGTTAAAAACAAATCAAGAGAAATAGAAAAACAATAGGACACAATACTAGTAATATCAAGTGTTCCGGACTGATTTGTTTGATGGTCTGTGTCTTAACCGAACACAATCACTTTCTAATTAGTATCACTTCAATTATACCATCTAAATATTGCTAAAGAACTAAAATATATGGATATATATTTAATTATAATTAAAAACAATGGAGCTTCTGATTCAAGGTAGAAACATAAAGATACAAAACAAAAAATAAATAAAATAAAAATAAATAAAATAGTAATTTTCAATGTGATATTATGCCTAAGTATTTCAATCTTTTGTAAGTCTTGTATGATTTTCAATTTTTCTTTTCTTTTATATATTTCGGAGTTTAGTATGACGTCTATGATCACTGAACTAGTATACATATTTGGTTAGGGACCAGCAGAAGCACGCCTCCGGGTGTCGGGTGTTCTCGCTGCATTGAAGACACATTGTTGGCCTTCGGCTGTTATCTGTTTTCTACTCTTTGGTCGGTTGTTGTCTCTTGGACACATTTCCCATTTCCATTCTCAATTTTTATCTTTTAATCGGAAATAAACGCACATGTTCAACCCTGCCTCATTTTTTGCATCTGTCCCAAGTCAGGAGCATCTGGCCTTCGTTAGTCTTGCATCTTTTTAAATTTCAGTTTATTCATATGTTTTCGAGCTAAGTTAGACGTCCATTTTCACATAACTAGTATACTGGTTTATTTAGGGACCAGCTGAGGTCCACCTTCGTGTGCGTGATTTTCTCGCTGCGTTGACGACTTATTGGTGGCCTTCGGCTGTTGTCTGCTATTTGGTCTGGTTGTTGTCTCTTTGACACATTCCCCATGTCCATTCTCAAATCACATGTATTCTAAAACCCAAGTGTTGTCATGATACGGGAAAAGTTTTTCTCATATAATCCTTTACGGAATGATACTTAACTGCTTACGGCAGATATTATGATTGGTTTGCATTTGATGGGAAGCGGGATTTCTTGCGGCGCTGAAGACCTGTTGATGAACTGGTGTTGTTTCCTGCTATTTGGTCGGATTATTTATTTTCTCCTTTGTACATTCCTTGTTTCAACTCTCTATTCTACGACAATGCAATGACTAAAAACGAAAAACCACCAAAACATAAAAAAGTGGTACCCAGGAGACGATCCTGTACTTTATTGATACGGTATTTATAGGCATCACACAATAACGGATTGTAACTGTCTCCTATCGAACTCTAAGACAGAAATTAATCCATACATAATTGATTAAATACATTTTCTAATCCTGAAAATTTACCGTGTGAAAATTTTGTAACAGAAACAATTGATCATGAGAAAGGATCTACAAGCCTATTATTTGTGTTAAAGCAAATACAATCAAGAATAAAAGAAAAACTACCAAGAACATTATAAACGAACTATACAAGTTATCCGAACTTACAGCAAAATATTTCAGTTCATCAATTAACACAGACATCAGATTTTTATCAAAGATAGGAATATCATGGTACGACGAGCAAACAACTCGTATATCTAAACGAACGAACAAATATACTTAAATTGAGTGATCTTCTTATGTAAATTTATGAATAATATTAACAAACGAGAAAATACGATCAAATTTGAATCCACCACGCAAACATAGAGGTTGGTGTGTCGAATGTACAATAAATCCAATATAACTATTTGAGAGTTGGTATCGTCGTTTCAAATACGCCTTTTTATTATGGTAAAGTTAATTTTAGTTTTCTATGATTTTTTTGTTTTTCGTTTTATTTGAATATCAATAAAAGTTATTTGAAGATGTGTGACCTTGCAATTAAAAACTGAATGATACGAATTTCTCTATAAAATCAGAAAGATATGTCAAGTTCTTGTATTTGAAACCTCTTGCACTTACCTGTGAATAATATGACTTTTGCAGCAATATTACAGTACTTTCGATATGAAATTTATGTTACATAATATGTAAAGTGAATAGGAAAAAACTAAAACATCAGTTGTTGCGCAAGCCGTTTATTACAAAATAAGCTAATGAAAACATATTTACACACTAGCAGAGTCGGTTTAAATTTCCAATATATTCATAATAGTTATCAAAGGTACCAGGATTATAATTAAGTACGCCACACGAGCGTTTCGTCTAAATAAGACTCATCAGTGACGCTCATATCAAAATATTTATAAAGCCAAACACGTACAAAGTTGAAGAGCATTGATGATCCAAAATTCCAAAAAGTTGCGTCAAATATGGATAAGGTAATCTATGGCTGGGATAAGAAAATCCTTAGTTTTTCAAGTTTTCTGTCCATCATTTCTTTTTTTACAACGGATAAATAAACTAATACAAAGCCACTATCACACAGAAAGTAAATCTTAATTTTTTTTTCTACAAAAAAAATTTCGAAAGCTTTATTAAGTCAGTTCTTTTATTTCTGCTGTGCTTTGTATTTAAGAGTGTCTTTATGCCACTGCATTTTCTTTTTTGACATACTTGTTTGGTTTAATAGTGATGATGGAACGATGTTGATTGTCTGACGTGCTCTTACTTTTATATGTTTAGGATATTATGTTTGTTTCTTTTGCCCTCATATTGTCATCAATAAAATGGTTTAATACATAAAGACAACAGAAGTATACTGCTTTTCAATAGTTATTAAGAGGCTGTCCAAGTAAATATCAGGCAAATCCTATGATATGGGTTGCACAACATATTTTTTTCCCACATAATTTTTGGTTCCAATGCAATGTTTATATCATACAAAGGATAAATATGTCATAGATATTTTTGAATCAACAGTGGATGGGTCAGAAAATGATTTTAAAGTTCACTATAGTGCCTAACAAGATTTTGTGAGGTAGACGAAATTGACTTTAAAACGATCGTATTGACTTTTGATGTCCAGAAATAGGCAGATCGAACATATTTTGACTTTATTTACTGACTTCTTAAGTTTGGAATTAATTGTAATTAACACTTTCCAATGAGACTGAAAAATGCTTTTTTTTGTTATGATAAATAATAATTTTACCTGCCGTAGTCGTGCGTAAAATTTATTTCGGCATTTCTCTTAAGAAATGACTTGTTTAATGGAACAAAACGTCTTATTTGTAAACTTTCTCTTTTATCTCCACAATAGGCTTTTAAAAAATAATCTTTCAACTGTGTATTCAGAAAATTTTGGGAAAATAGAAGAAGTGGCAATTCTTACCTTTCATACCTTAACTTTCATTGATAAAACATAATATTGACTCGTCCAGTGTCCAGTTTGAAGGTAATTTTAGTTACCGTACACATTCATGCACGTTCTAATTAATCAATAGTCATGTATGAAAGGCATAAACAAGTTTGAAGGTAAACTAATAACAACTTAATCCAATCAAATTGCCTACGATTCAATAACAATGACCAGTCCACATCATAAAAATGTATAGGGGTAAACTGGATAGGGAGAAAATGTCAGATATTTTAAGTTCATTATTTTGCAACAACGAATAAAAATTTATTAACCAATAGATTTGCTATAATTTCATAAACATGTCATTCTGTATTGGTATAGTTTTTGGATCTTTTATTTGCGTATTTAAGGCTGTAAAAAGTTTGGCCTTCAAAAGTCAACATAATCATTGACTTTATACAGAAAATTCGCCTTTTTAAAACATTGTATGTATCACGAATAATACGCGACAACAAAGTAAAATCATTTCTTAAAACACTGCAAAAAAAATCATTCTGATTGATACAGTGGTATTGTCATAAATTGCGCTGGAGTGAACAGTGGTACAGCAAACGTCGAATTCCCTCACACAATGTTATCACACACTATAACAATGCAACAAAATTTTGTACAAAATGAAGAGTTATCTCCCCTTTTCAATGAATTTTCAGTGCTTTGTATGTATTTTTTTTCTCTTTATTTGTTGCAGTTAATAAAAAAAAAACACAAGTTAACTTTGAGAAAGAATGAATTTGTGATATGAAATAGATGAAAAAAAATTGAAAACAAAATATATCATGTGCCATCCACTGCCTGGTTTTTCCATAGACACCCTATTAATCGTTAAGCAAAAAATAAATCCTGGTTACAAACTTAAACCGAGGGAAACTTATCAACTATAAGAGGAAAATAACAAGACAAGCGTAACACTGCAGTACAACAAGAACAAGCAAAAAAGAAGAAAAAACCCCAGCTATTATACATATACACGGACTATTTGATACAAGCTGTAATATTTTTTACCATTTTATACAAAAGGAAATACCTGTACCAAGTCAGGAATGTGACACTTGTTTTACTAATTCGATCAATCAATCCCTTTCTGTGAGACCATCGTCGATCAGCGGATATCAACGACTGCATTATTCGGGTTATTTTATTTCATTCGTTTGATGTTTTGATGATTTAATTTGCCGTTTTCCTGGAAGTTTGATGTTTGTGTTGCTTTATTTTTTTCTACCTATTCGCAATGCTCTTCAACTTCGTACTTTATTTGACCTTTTTAACGTTTTTGGATTCGAGCTTCACTGATGAGTCTTTTGTAGACGAAACGCGTATCTGACGTATATGCAAAATTAAGTCCTGGTATCTATGATGAGTTTATTTTATCGCACAAATGTGATAGCTAAGCCCGTATATAGCAAAAAAATTCTAAATATTTAAAATGACTTCGCTTTCGAATTAACTTTTTTTATTTGAGCGCCAATGATTTGTCATATTAACAGGAACAAAATTATAACAAAAGTACCAAACTCCATGGTGACGCGCATATCGTGTATTCAAGCTTGGTTTCTTCGGAGTACTTAGATATTGTATGTATAAAACAGTTCGTAATGAAACTTTTGAACAATTTCTAAAACAAATATGTCACAGAAATGATCATATTGATCTGATTTTGGACTTTTTGATAATTTTGTTTTCATTTACCGGGGAAACATTCCATTTGATTGATAAAGAGCGTTAAAACTTACATGATAAAATAAACAGGAAATTAATTATCCATATGATTAAACGTGACATGTCTTGAGGTGTCGCTTAATTAATACATAAAACTATTAGTCCGTCCGCTTTGTATGTCACAGTAAGGTAACCTTGCTCGTACCTTTATTGGACAAGAAATATAATATACCCTGTATGATTTTCAATAAAAAGAAAAAGTAATTAAATTTTACGCTCAACTATTTTTTTGGAATATGACAACTGCACTTTAAACTGATAAGGTTATTTGATATAGTTTACACTGGGCTAATAGGGTGTTAAAATATGTGTTATTTTGACAGGAAGTAAACGCTATGTTTTAAACAGTCATAAAAAGAAGATGTGGTATGATTACTTATGAGACATCTCTCCACAAGAGACTTAAATGACACAGAAATTAACAACTATATATACGGCCTTCAACAATGAGCAAAGCCCACAACGTATAGTCAGTTATAAAAAGCCCCGAAATGTCAATGTAAAACAATTCAAACGAAAAAACTAACGACATTATTTATATAAAAATAGAAGAAAAAAAATATGCAACTCATAAACAGTAGCGTTTTTTTCATTGTCGCTTGTTGTTTTTATTTTCATCAATCTCTATTTTTTTTTCTGTAGCGTCTTGTGAGTTGTCGTCTGTTTTTTATTTTTATCAATCTTTATTTTTCTGAGTAGTATTTTATGAATTGTCCTATCGTTGTTTTTTTTTATTTTAATCAATCTTTATTTCTATTTTTATATGGCGTCTTGTGGCTTGCCGTTTTTTGGGTTTGTTTTTAAATTTTGATCCACATGGTAGAACCTACCTATAAGCTAAAAACCAACATGAATTTGCATTTAATATTTTCCTCTCAACTATAGGTAAACAAGAATTATATATGACTGGATTCAAATTATACACAAATTCACACTAGCTTATTCTTTTGTTAATTATGCTCGTGTTATATAATTATTCTTGCAGCGTAACGAACAAGGTTCCATTTGCAGGGATATACGATGCCAATATAGTTTTAATTTGTTATTTGAGCACTCGCATATTAAATTGTATTTAGATTTGTTTTCATTATTGTCAAATTTGAAATATTTCCGGAATATTGTTATTGTTAAATGTAACACATTGTGTAAATTGCTGTTATTACATTGATTATATTGAATAAAATTGCTATATTAATTAACTTCTTGGTTTTGAATATCTGTTGATAAAATCTTAATGTTTTTTGCGTTTTTAGTTTGAACACAATATAGCGGGTCAAGTTACATTGACAATAAATTAATGTCTTTAAACCCATAAATTAAATAAAGTATATGGTTAGAAATCAGTCTATGTCATTTGTCAATTTCAATGTCAGTTTATAACAAATGGTACCTTGATGAGAACCAATATGTATAAGTAGACCGAAGAACGAAAGAACTTTTAAAAAATAAATAGTTAACTTAGTGGTAATTAGAAATGAAAAA
The DNA here is from genome assembly GCF_963676685.1 of Mytilus edulis. Taxonomy (NCBI): domain Eukaryota; kingdom Metazoa; phylum Mollusca; class Bivalvia; order Mytilida; family Mytilidae; genus Mytilus; species Mytilus edulis. The sequence continues at coordinate 22,265,519 of NC_092349.1, forward strand.
TGCATATTTAAAATAAGACTATTTAACCCACTGTTTATTTTTACATATACAAACTTTTCCACATTATTCTGCAATACAAGTTTTCTTTTTTTAAATATTCAAATGTATACAATATTTTGCGCCTGTCCCAAGTCAGGAGCCTCTGGCCTTTGTTAGTCTTGTATTATTTGAATTTTAGTTTCTTGTGTACAATTTGGAAATTAGTATGGCGTTCATTATCACTGGACTAGTATATATTTGTTTAGGGGCCAGCTGAAGGACGCCTCCGGGTGCGGGAATTTCTCGCTACATTGAAGACCTGTTGGTGACCCTCTGCTGTTGTTTTTTATTTGGGCGGGTTGTTGTCTCTTTGACACATTCCCCATTTCCATTCTCAATTTTAATAATTCACTTAAACTTATATACAAAATGAATAACAGTTTAAATTGAAAGTTTTATTACTATATTATTTTAATTTCATTATGGAACATGCATTCAGTAAAAGAAAGCTTTATAAAGTAGTGTCCCACTTGAAATTTTAAAAACGAAATGTGTGAATTAAGAAATGATTTATATATGTGAAATATTGCGGTTGTTTTGTAATCATTAATCAGCGTATGTATAGTCAAAATGGTAGCGACAGGGTGAGTTTCTACCTCTAAGAATCTGCATGGAACCGTCAAGAGCAGTCAGTAGACCAGTTCTCCAGACATTTTTAGAACAGTTTTCCCTGTAGCGTTTTATGAATTTTTATTGTTTTTATTTTTATCAATCCTTATTTATCTCTGCGGAGACTTGCAGATTGTCATATTTTCCACTGCCTCAAATAATTTTTATTTTGTGAAGAAACACACTGCATCTACCTGAAAATATACTGAAGATGATAAAATCAAATTGCTGGATCTTTTGATCGACAATATATTTGTTGAGTTTGAAAGATGGATTTTACAACAGCATTATTCTCGAGCATGTTTACACTTTACGGATTTCATATACAGGATTTTGCTCCTTTCGCAGAAACTGCTTAAACAAAGTTATGAAGAGGAAAGATTAAAATGACACTCCGTAAATTTTACGGACACCATCACGAATTGGTGTATCCATACGATGTGTCTATGTCTAAACTAACGAGAGACATTTTTACTACGTCTTAGATTGTGGTTTATCATTTCCGTCGTCTGGTCTTCGAATATATTGGAAATTGACGCATGGCCCATGTCATGTGTAAATTTACAACTAATCTATGGCTTCCATGAATTAAATTGTAATAAAAGGAAAACTACGATCATCAAAACTGAAGCTAGGGTAGGTATACTGTATGTGTGGCTGTTCTATTTTGTCCCAAGTTAGATAAAGCTCAACATTTCTAAAATATTTTAGCTTGCATTTGTAATAACTCAAACAACCGCTGGAAAAAAAAATGATTTACATTTTGTTCTCGTAAGCTACCGTGAAATCCACAGTTGACATTTTGTAACTGAGATGCCGCAAAGTTAACTTGCTGAAATCAGTAAATATGCAAATAATGCAGTATAATTGAAATTAAAACAGCTCTAACGTCAAAACTGCCTTTTAATTCAATATCATCGGAATTCGGTGCAATAACGCAACGGAAAACCCTTCACCGCTAGCGATTCATTAGTATGACGTCATGTTATAATGACTTTAAAGTGCCAAAAAAACATTAAAACAAATTTATTTTATTTTGATTTTGTTCATTTTACTGAGCTCTGATGCATTAATTTTATTTGTTATGCCTCAGAATAAGAATTCAGATTCAGTATGTTTTGAATCAATTGCAATTGTAGATTACAATACATGTATATTTACGTACTTGAGGTACATTTTAGCATACAACACATTATCATGTATCATTGTCATTTGCTCAGTTTCGTCTATTACCTATCGGACTTATTTTAAACATTGTGATATGCCTATAGCTGTTTGTTTTTATTCTACATTGACTAGATGTATAGGGGAGGGTTGATATCCCATAAACATGTTTAACCCTACCGCAGTTGTGTGTCCCAAGTCAGTAGCCTCTGGCCTTTCTTAGTTCTATGTGTTTTTTTTCAATATAGGTTCATTTGTATGAATTGTTCACACACACAAAAAAGTTCATATAATGATAAAATGTAAGTATTGCTCTGAAACAAGATTGTTCTGTTTCAATGAAATTTATTTCTGTGATGAAAAGCTTTGAAACTTTCTTGCCATTAAACAAGAAATTGATAAACCATGATGTCATATATTACTTGTCTCGGAAGTGTGGCACGAGTTATGTAAGGAACTTCAATGACCGTCCTTATTTAATGTCAGTAAGTTAGCTTGGCTTGTATCTTTATTTTCCCAAGAAAAACAATACACCTAATCTGATTTTAAACAAAAACGAAGAAGTAATTAAATTACACGCTCAACTATTTTTTTGAACATGACAACTGTACTTTGAACTGATAAGGTTATTTGATACAGTTTACATTGGGCTTAGGGGTTGTTAAAATATTTGAACTTTTGACAGAAAACTTAAATTGTTGTTGGACAGTCATAGTTTTTTTTTTATTTAAACTTCAAAAGAAACAATATTTAAACCATAAATCAATCAATTGGACTTTAGTCATGTATTTATTCAATAGATTTCTTTTATATGGAATTATAAAGTGTCTCTGACGAATGAATTATTTTCTGTCAGCGTTTTATTAATATCAGAAACAAAACTAATATCAAAATGTGTACTTACTAAAGGCTCGACGCCAAAACTTGAAATGGTCATAAAACGTTTCTTCTTCAGACATGTACTACAAACTTGTAGTGATCTTAACCCAACAAAAAGCATTTTATCGAGAAAAATATACTAAAAATGATAGCAAAACAACTGACCATTTTATAGAAAAAGGTGTATGCTCTTCTGAAACAAAAGAGGGACGAAAGATACTAGAGGGACATTTAAACTAATAGATTGAAAATAAACTGACAAAGCCATGGCTAAAATTAAAAAAGACAAACAAACAAATAATAGTACACAGGAAACAACATGGAAAACTAAAGACTAATCAACAGGATCCACATTCAAAACTGGGGATGATATCAGGTGCTCCGGAAGGGTAAACAGATGTGGCACATGTCGTGTTGCTTTTATTACTACAAATCCGGTAAAGAGTCTTATTCGGAAGGTCACATTCGTGAAAAAGGAAAGGTATTGCAGTTAAGACAGACGGAACATATCTGAATCATCTGCGAAATGTTATTCAAAAAACGGTCAACCAACACGTGATGGCGTCCGATGATTTTAACTGCACCATTTGAAACTCTTGGTAAAATAGCTTCCTTGTGAGCAGCAATCCTCTATCAAGGAAATCATAATAGGAAATACAAGCCCGGGAATATCGTATCAATTGGGAGATATGTACTCCGTATGCAGGCGCTGCTTGAAATGTGGAAAGTTCACAATTAGGAAGCTGAAATCATCTCTTTCGTCGTTAAGTTTTGTTTTCAACTGACCCTCATTGTCAATTTATATATGTAAGTCAAGATATGAGCCAGATTTAACTGTATATGTAGTATCCTTTATCTATAGTTCAATGGGATAGATTCGTTAAACATAGTCATCAAGTTTTGAATTATTTAGTTAGAGAAAATCATCTAAATAGCGGAAGTAAAGTTAAAGGATATTGCTAACTTCTTATCTTTCTTTTTAAGACGTTCCTGTATGAAGTCAGCCTCATAATAATAAAGAATCAAGTCGGCAAGAAGAGGGGCACAATTGGTTCCCATTGGAGTTCCGACAGTCTGTTGAAAAACACGTCCTCCAAATTGACATGATTGGGTTCACCCTTTGTTTTATAGTGTTTATATTATTCAATCTCAAAGTCTTCAAAATTAGAAATTGGTTTTCTTTTCGCTAATGAGCACTATGCACATCTAAAATTGAATGTTCAAAACTTTCATATCATTATGAGTTTAATTTATAACATTATTCAATTAGAATTATCATAATCAATTGTTTTGTTCACGAATAAAGCCTTTTTCACTTTCATAAGGCTGAGATGAAATATTTTAAAAGACCAAGCATATAGCTTTTATTTTCAAGATTAGAATACAAGTTGAAACGAATATAATCAATAAGTTTTCATCAAATTATCAATCTTGTGTATTAAGGAAATAAAATTTGAGGTGGTCACTGCGCCATTCAGTTTCTTAACTTGTGTTTGTTCTATTGTATTTAGAAAGTACAGGCTACTGTTGGAGTGAACATAATTGCATGTGCTCAATCACGTACACATATGTTCAATATAGATGGAGCTTTCTGGCACAAACATACTTTATGTTTGTTTGGTTAAACAGAGTGCATTTAAACATAGGTCCGTATCTTAATGATATATACTTTTTGATAATTCCTTCATAAACATAAAAAGAAATGTCTTTTTTTGACAATATTGCCTCTACAGTGATGGTAGAGGCCACTAGGTTGGAAAGTTGATAGGCTGGTTTTTTGTCCTGTTTTGTATAAAAGTTAGACTATAACATAAACATGATAAACACGTGTTATAAAATGTTTAATAACGTTTAAAAAAAAAACAATAAACAGAATTTGGTTTAAACATGATATGTTATTGTTGTAAAAAAAATCGTACAAAAGACTTGAAAGCCTTATCTTCTTCCGTAGGAAATGATTTGTCTCCATATGAAGCGTTAAAAAAACAGAAACGACAAAATAATTGTAACGTCATAATGTATATGTTACAAAATCTAAGTTGTTCATGTTTGCTCAAAACATCTCTAATTATTTATTACAATATCATTTTGAAATAAAATACTGTCGTCGGATTTTTAGGAACAGACATTTCAAAGTTGAATTCTAAACTCAAATGAGAGGCTGTTTACATATATTGTAAACATGTATTACACAGGTTGATACCACTGCTGGTTGTCTATGTCATTTGAAATCTAGTAGAGTGTTGTTTCATAGGCAATCATAATAATTATCTTCTTATTTTCATATCAGTCACGTGAGTACCATCAGCTCAAGACTATGGTATTGAGATGATTTTTAACAAACCTTCTAAATAATTGTCCGTTTATATATTTAAAAAGATATTTAAAAACTAGATTCTCTTTCTAAAATAGTTTATCTTGAATTTATATTGCTATTGATGTCAGATCCTTTTCAAACATTTCGACGGGTTTTAATACAGCCTCTGTCCTTGACACTCAAATATTCGAATGTGAGAGTTACTGATGAAGATAAATCCAAGTGCGCTTCGGACAAATGAAATAAACAAGAAGTCTATTTTTATAAGTTTTTTTCCTTCTCAATAATTCAATTGACTACATTGAATATCCTTGGAATCATGAATAGCACATATGTCATATTTTGTTATTTTAAAAGATCTGTAAATTAGTACATAACTTCGAAATATTTCCTAATTACATATACCCTGCTTTTCATGTCAAAGTAGTCAAAAACAGTCCTAAGATGATCAAAAATAAAATATAGCGTACGGTCAACAAGTGGTAGCATTCATACAAGTATCTTGTGCTTCATTAACACAACAATACGTGGAAGTGACTTTACTTCAGCTGACTTCAATTTGAATTCAAAAACTGAATCAAGTCAAATCATAAAAGGGATATTATCATTTTATTAAGAACAAACTCTGGTACTTTTTATATCAAATTAGATATCGGCTATTTTACATCCAGCAAATGAACCTCGTATATATTTATCAGCGAATATATTTCCATGAACGGCATAACTTGAACTGGTCCTGACGAAAACGGTATCACCAGTGTTCAAAGTAATAACCGAGACTGGTGTTGAGCCACAAAAGCTCGATCGTCGGTGATCTGTAAAGATTTGAGATACGATTTCACTATTCTTGAATATATCTACTCCAAAGTAGCTATTGCGGTCCGGAAAGAGTGTAAAAGTGATTCCGTATATACCATTCTGTGAAGCAGTAAACACCCCTGTGTGTTTGTTATAGCCATTTCCGACGTTTGTTATTATGCGGTCAAAAACTATTGAATGGTGATGACCAACATCCTTCTCTGTTTTGGTCATCTGGGCGTAGAAAGCTAACGATGAGGATTTTACTGGTATATTAGCACTCAATAATCTACTCGCTGAAATTGTAATGCTAAGTATTGTTAGGTGAGGACAGTAATATTGTAAATTATCTTTTTATAATATAAGTTCGCCAAATCTGACAACAATTTAATCATGGTTTTTAAAAACGTTTTTACAACAAGTCGACCGCATTCACGGCTAGGAAACGTGTGTACCTTCCTGTATCATCAGCCCAGTAATCATAGCTCCTACGCTGAATTGAAATTTGCTCTGTATTTACTGTTTATCAAATGTTAAAATATTTCGAAACACTGGGCTCCCTACCTTGAGCATATATCGCCTATGCTTTATTCGGCACAACTATTCTAAATTTTAACATTTCATGCTCTTCATACCAATTGATTTACTTTTCCAACTGTTAGTACCACTTATGTATTTGTATAAAAGAAATCCATCTAGTATACATACTTAAAAGAACCTAGTGAATTTATAGTTATTGATGCAGTTCAATTGAAAGCTACATGAGCCAAGTCAGAATTATTACAAATTGTTATATCCTCAAATATTTCTTACAATACGTCATTGTATATGGATAATCAATTTATCTTAAAAGCCCAGACTTTTATTGTACCTTCTTTTGTGTATGCTTTGACATACTGATCGAGATGACTAAATGGGGTTAGATTGTGGTCTCTAATCTACTTCGACACTGTCACAGTAATCATTCAGGGACATCGGTAGAAAATGTCGCATGCTATCTTTATGTTTTCGCAATTTAAATAGAAAATCGTCCATTGTGTTTGTTAAAGTCAAATAAAGCTTGCATCGATGTAGCTGTTTAATTGGTTAATTATGTTGTTAATCAATATGACAAGTTTGTATTTGTTTATGAACGAAATCGGCGAACCCGTAGATAATCGACAATGCTAGTAAGTTCAAATCGCAGTCGAGCCCACAGTTTTGAAAGACTATCGATAACTTTAAGTGAACTATTTATAACACTAGTCCACCGTGGTCTTCACTCGGACCGAAGAATAAATGAAGGCTTTATTAACAATACTAGAGTTTAGTGAGGATGTGAGAACCCAGCTGATAATATTTTTTATATGTACGGTCTTACTTCTAAAAAGTCCATTTAGAATGTATAGTATTACCCGTATTTATTTTATGTGGTAACGAAGTCTCTGATTCGATCATTGGCTAGTATCCAATATATTAGGCTCATTGAAAAAGTAAGCTATTTTCAATTTTATGAATTTTCTCTTAGACTCGACCTACAATGAATACATTTCACACATACAAAAACGTTAATATTTTGAGAAAAGGATATTCTGTTTCAATGAAATTTATTTCTGTGATGAAAAGCTTTGAAACTTTCATGGCAAATTAAACAGGAAATTGATAATCCATGATATCATATATCACTTGTCTTTGAAGTGTCGCACGAGTTATGTAAGGAACTACTATGATCGTCCTCATTTAATTTAGTAAGTTAGCCTTGCTGGTATCTTTTTTCAACAAGAAAAACAATACACCCAATCTGATTTTAAACAAAAAGGAAAAGTAATTAAATTACACACTGAATTGTTTTTTTGGAACATGACAACTGCACTTTAAACTGATAAGGTTATTTGATACAGTTTACACTGGGCTTATCAGGTGTAAAAATATTTGAACTTTTGACAAATAACTAAAAATGTTTTGGGACAGTAATAGTTTGTTTTGATTAAAACTTCATAGGAAACAATATTTAAGCCATAAATCAATCAATTGGTCTTTAATAATGTATTTATTCAATAGGCTTCTTTTATATAGAGTTATGACGTGTCTCTGACTAATGAATTATTTTCTGTCTGAGATTAATTTGTATTAGAAATAAGACTTATACCAAAATGTGTACTTACTAAAGGCTGGACGCCAAACCTTAAAATGGTCATAATTAAATTCATCATAGATACCAAGACTAAACTTTAAATATACGCCAGACGCGCGATTCGTCTACAAAAGACTCATTAGTGACGCTCAAATCCAAAAACGTTTTAAAAAATCCAAAAAAAGTACGAAGTTGAAGAGCATTAAGATCAAGAATTCCTAAAAGTGTTGCCAAATACAGCTTAGGTAATATATGCCTGAGGTAGAAAAGCCCTAGTATTTCAAAAAATTCAAAATTTTGTAAACAGTTCATTTATAAATATAACAATATCAAAGATAATTCATGTCAGCACAAAAAATGCTGACTACAGGCTTGTGATACCCTCGGGGAAATAAATATCCACCAGCAGTGGAATCGATCCAGTGGTTGTAAATAAACTCATCATAGATACCAGGACTAAATTTTATATATACGCCAGACGCGCGTTCCGTCTACAAAAGACTCATCAGTGACGCTCGAATCCAAAAAAGTTTTTAAAAAGCCAAATAAAGTATGACGTTGAAGAGCATAGAGATCCAAAATTCCTAAACGTATCTTCAGACATGTATGACAACTTTCTAGTGAACTTAACCAAACAGAAAGTATTTAAACGATACAGAAAAAAATAAAAAAATGTCAGACCAACAAATTACCATTTGACAGAATAAAATGCTCACCCTATGTTTTATAGTATTGATATTAACCATTTTTCTTGGTGATATTTTGTAGATTATTGTTTTTTTTTTCTGAAAAAAACCCGTCTGCTTTTAAACAATGTTGATATGGCTTAATTTGTATTTGAAAATACGTTTTTAACATGTTGTTGTTCTGCATTGCAGACCTTCTTAAAAAAAATTGAATATGGTTTCATATTCACTTATAAGCACCATGAATATATAATTTCTTATGTTAAACATTTTCTTGTCAGTATGTGTTTCGTTTCTAAAATAAGTCAAATTAATTAACAAGATCAACACGAGTGGTGCCAAATTTGGAGCAGGATCTGGCTAAACTTCCAGAGTACCAGAGATCACTTTGATGGGGTTCGAGCCTTTAGTTTTCTATGTTGTATTGTGTATACATTTGGTGGAATGTGTGTCTTTATTTTTTATAGGGGTAAATTCAGTAAATAAATATATATGTCACCAGGGACCGCCCATTTAGGGGAGAGCTTTCTGTCAAAAAGTGAAGTCATGTGCTCTTCTGATTGGTAGATAATGTTTGTAATAACCCTATGTTTTTATTGTTGCAAAAGATAGGGCTACATTTGTACTTTTTTAATTTCTAAAGGTAAATCAGGTATAAACTTATTTCCACACATGGATAAGCATTAAAGCCAATGGGAGATTTTTTTACTGAATTTACCCCTATAGGAAAATATGCACTTTTTCACTGTACTTGTCCAAGACCACACAACAATCACAAAACTCATTTCCTGTAAATGTAAATGTAATGGAAGAATTTTGGAAACATTTGAAGTTGTTTTTTACACACATTTCTATCTTTAACTGCGGCTATCCAGGATGCACTTAGTTTACTGTGAGAGAAGCATGGAGTATATGGTAAAAATCAGTTTTTGTGTCCAGATGGAAAGAAACAATAGAAATTACACTTGAGAGTTATGATATCAATGAAAGGCATAAATATTCTCCCCATTTACATCACATTTTGCACATATTTCTCCTCACAATGTATAAAATTATATGAAAAAAAATGGATTACAAAATGTACCTCCCTTTGACATAGTGGGTTTGTTTTAGCTGAGTTCCCCATGTTAAATTGTAGAACAAGTGGTAAATAAGCACTTTTCTAGTATTTTAACACTCCAATAATCTGACCACATGAAAGTATTCATCTATTTTTACATAAGGCATTGCGTTTCTTTATTTAAAGAATATACTAGACAACTTTTCATGATTACATGTCCTTCATCTATGAAACAAGTGTTGAAATGTTTGTAATTGGATTTTTATGTTAGATAATTGCTTTTAAATACTCTAAATTGTTACTTCAATCTCCCAAATGTAAAGTTTGATCATACCTAATCTTATTTTTTCATATTTGGCACTTTTTTCTACTTCAGTTCTGGCTGTCTAGTTTTGGCGAAGAACTCATCCTGATGTTGGGGTAACAGGAATTTCTGCACAGTGATTGTCAATGACATTTTGTGAAATTTGCAAGTAATTAAAACACAGATTTAGTATAATGAAACATAATTGTTGTTTTATTTGGTATGAAACTGCTTAAAAAAGCCTTTGAAAAGTCTTTTTGTGGTCTTTTCATGGTATTTAATCAAAAACCTCCATATATGGAAAATAATAACTTAGAGTACACCAAGACTTTAGTTTCTAGATGTACTTGCAATACTGGTCAAAGCAAACACAGAAAACAATTCATATTTATTAAACATAGTATTTTACATCATTCTTTTAAAAACAGTCAATGCGCAACTTTATATACCAAATATACATTGGCCGCAGTATGGGCTATAGTATAAATTTTGCTCTCTCTTTACAAATTCAGCATTTATGAAGGTTGTATTGAAACCGGAACTTGAAATATGGATACATTACATGTTTATTACAAAAAAAGTTGGAACAGAAGTAAAAAAATCCCTTATAGGGGTAAATTCAGTAAATAAATATATATGTCATCAGGGACCGCCCATTATGGGGAGAGCTTTCTGTCTAAAAGTGAAGTCATGTACTCTACTGATTGGTAGATAATGTTTGTAATAAATATTTTGTGATAGATGGATCAAAACTAGAGTTGAAAAAAAAATTAAAAAAAATGCTGAATGCACTAATTTTTTTCCCTACAGGGTTGAAAAGTAATGGGGGTCAGTATAGGAATTCAGTGCGAATCTACATTGTTTGTAAATAAGGCCATGTGAGTGCCCAAAAATGCCGCATGACCCTTTGTTTATATTGTTGCAAAAGATAGGGCTACATTTGTACTTTCATGAATGATACATGAAAGTTTTTAATTTCTAAAGGTAAATCAGGTATAAATTTATATCCACACATAGATAAGCATTAAAGTCAATGGGAGATTTTTTACTGAATTTACCCCTTACGCAATGGCTAGTCATTTTATTTTCTACTTATGAGATAAGAGTTTGAAAGACCTTCTGGTATCTTTTGCGTCTCTTTGTTGACGAATGAAACCGCGTGCATCTTCATGTCTTTTAAACTAAGGAGGATATAGTGGATAAAACCTAGTTGTATAGCTAGCTAAATATTTGTATTATGACAGTCGCATAAAATTCCATGATATTGACAACGATGTGTAAAAAAAAAAACCAGACGTAGTAGGTTCAAATGTAAAAACAAGGATACAACAGTCAATATTGTATTATATCTTAATCACTATAAAAACAAACAAATATGTAACAAAGAAAAACAAACGGGCATATAGAAAAAGCACTTATGAAACAACGAACGACAACAATACAAAAGTTTACGATAACTCAATAACCCAATGACGGGAAGTACCGAGTAACGTCAAATGTATACCAGTATCACAAAAAGTACACTAAACAATTAAGTAATATTCTGAATCTAAACTTGAAGACCATCGCGTGTTATTTGTGAAGTGGACACGGAATATTTATGAACAATTTCTTGATCCCTTCCGATGATTTTTTTTAAATAAAAAGGACAAAACGTTCTTTGACATATCCCTGGTGCATCTTCTTTCTACCAAACACTGGTTACATTTTACAAAGTCTACAAAATTCTTTGGCGTCAATTTGAAATTGAAAAAAACAGAATCAAGTCAAAATTTCAAAGGGATATCATCATTTTATTAAGAACGAAGTCTGGTACTTTTTATATAAATTTAGATATCGGCTATTTTCCATCCAGCAAATGAACTTCTAATATATTTATTAGCAATTACATTCCCATGTACGAAATAATTTGAACTGGTCCTGATGAACACGGTATCGCCAGTGTTCAATGTAATAATCGCGACTGGTGTTGTGCCACAAAAGCTCGATCCTCGGTGATCTGTAAAGATTTGAGATACTATTTCACTATTTTTAAAGATATCTACTCCAAAGTAACTGGTGTGGTCTGGAAAGAGTGTAAAAGTGATCGCGTATATACCATTCTGTGTGGCGGTAAATACCCCTGTGTGCTGGTTATATCCATTTCCGACGTTTGTAATTATGCGGTCAAAAACTATTGAATGGTGCTGACCAATATTCTTCTCAGGTATGGTAAGCTGGGCGTAAAATGCAACAGATGAGGATTGCACTGGTATATTGGCACTCAATAATCTACTCACTGAAATTGTAATAGTAATTATTGTCAGGTGATGACAGCAATATTGTATCTCTTTATAATATAAAATCCCAAAACATTACAGTAATTGGATCATGGCTTAAAAGTTTATACAACCAATGGGTCGCTTTCACTGCTTGAAAACCGTTTTGTCCCGACTTGTATCCTCGACCCAGTAATCAAAGCTCGTTTGCTGGGTTGAAAATATTTATTAAATATTAAAGTATTTCTATAGACTGATGTTTTCTACCTAGAGTATAGACGGCCCTTTCTTTGTATGTCAAAATATTTTAATTGATTTACTATTCCAACTGTTTTATTTCGAGTACCACTAAAATAAATGTGTTTGTAAAAAAGAAACCCATCGAGCAAACCTTCTTATAAAAATAGTGTCCTTTATAAAAGTAAATGAGTCAGATCAATTCAAAGCGTAAAGCGGCAAGTTGAATTATAACAGATATTTGTCCTTTATCATCTCAATAATTTCTTACAAGACGTCATTGTATATAGATAATCAATATACCTTTAAATGTCCGAACTTTTATTGTATGTTCTTTTGTGTACGCTTTATAATACTGATCGAGATGTATAAAAGGGCTTGGATTGTGGTCTCTAATTTACCTCGACGCTGTCACAGTAAGAATTCAGGGTTCTCGTCACTAAATGACGCATATTATCTGTATGTTTTCGCAATTTAAATGGAAAATCGTTCATTGTGTTTGTAAAAGTCATATATAGCTTACATCGTTTAGTTGATTGATTGGATATTTATGTTGTTAATCAATATGGCAAGTTTTTAATTGTTTATGAACGAACCCAGAGAACCCGTAAATTTTCTGCAGTTCTAGTAAGTTAAAGTCGGAGCGGAACCCACACCAGATTTGACGCTTGCGATAACTTTAAGTGAACTATTTATAACATTAGTCCACCGTGGTCTTCACTTGGACCGAAGAAGAAATTTTTCAATCATCTGTCTTTTACTTAAGCTGCCTTGATAATGTCTTTTGGTTATTTGGTTGTTGTGTCATTGGCTTATACCCCATATCTCTAATTTATTAACATGTTTATGATAATAACTATTTATGTTACCTCTTGCTTTATCTTTAATAGGTAAATCAGTTTTATGGTTAACTCTGTACACTTTCGGTTTCCTCAAAACTTCCTGACTTTTGTTTGTCACTGTAACGTCTCCAGTATTAACAAGCTGGACGTCCGTGTATAGTGTTTGCAGCTGTTTTATGACATCATTTAACCTATTTATTTCCCCTTTTTGGCTTTTGACTGTCGATTTTAATTCCGAGATTTCATTTCCTTGAAGTTTCAATATTTTCTCGATATGTTCAATTTTTGAAAATAATTTTGTTTCAAAGGAATTTCCAAACACTACCAATACAAATGAAGCTGCAAACAGTAAACGTATGACGCAAACGGCCATCATGTTGAACTGATTTATCAGGATTTCTATCTAATAATTGGAGTCCTTCACATTAATATTATCTTACGACAAGACTTTAGATAACTGACCTTATTCCGTAACTAAACTTATTTCTTATCTTATTCTTAAATCACGAAGTAAAGACATGCTTTTTGAAAATATTGCGTGTACTTAGATTAACTATACGGAGTATTGAATTCCTTTCATTTTATAAGCTCTTATATCCTTTTGTATCTGAGCATAATTTGTTGTAAACTATTAATGAGTCTTTGAACCAAATGAAGATGACAACGACATACAATATATATGCATATACATAAACACAAACATACAAGTGCACTTTCTTTATGTACTATGGTGTCCATAGTAGAAGACTGATCAAAGCTGTATGGCAGTTATTGAAGCCGATCCGTCTATTCTCTATTCCATCACTATCACATTTTGATGTTTGCCACCTTCCCGTTTTTGCTCTATGTAAAATACAAAGGGCTGTGTTTGGCCAAAATCAATACGTTAACCTCTAGACTATATACACTATGGGAGTTTGAACAATCTGCCTCATTAAATGTACCCAATTATCCTTGCTGTATATCACTGTTTTCAATCTTATTTTATTTACCAGACCCAGTGACCTACTTCAAAGAGTGCAACGTTAAAACATGTATGTTTTAGTATCAGTTAACCTCAACTAGGTTATTTTGATGAAACAAAAAACATATTGTCAGACGAGGAAGTCGAATGAAACAAGCCTCAAATGGGCATGATATCAACATGATAATAATAAAATAATTCACTTTATATATCTGTTTGTTTTATAGTGATTATGATAATAACACAACGTTGACTGCCGTACCCCTATTTTTGAAATGTTTCCTAATATGTCTGTATTTTATGATGAAAAAACCATTTTCTGAACAAGAACATGCCTGTACTAAGTCCATTCGTTTTATGTTTTGAGCTTTTCATTTTGCCATTTGATTAGGAACTTCCCGTTTTGAATTTACCTCGGAGTTCTTTATGTCTGTGAATTTGTTCTTTATTACAGTTCCATAAGATACAAGTTTGTGAACAATTGAATATCTGATAACTCTGTTCCGTTTTAGTTGTGCCAAATGCACATGTTTGGTTTTATCGTAAAGTGGTTTTACTAAAACTGCATGTAATATAACAAAGACGTCTAAACTGTATGAATTTGTATTGATGACTGAAGTACAAGATAACGTCATAAGTACACAACGTTGGATATACAATAATGCCGCGTTACGTTAACGTTCTCTTCTGTGCGTGATTTCCAACATTCTCCGGCCCACGAAAAAATGAAAATATAAAACTTGTAAAATAATTAAAGTCTCTTTGTTAAAATAATAAATATGAAATTAACTTTAAAGTCCATCATAAAAATTAAACTTTTACCACAGTTTGTTATAGTACGGTGTCACATTTATTTCACAATCTTTTTTCTTGTAAGTTTCTCCCTGTAATCCAATTCCTGATATAAGTTAAGCTGTTTGAGCTGATATTTTGATTTTCCTATTCTTTGTAAATCATTGTAAAAGCATTTGTTTTTGTTAGTGTCTCTTGTCCATATTAAAGCTGATTTGTCTGTTTCAGTTACTTTCAACGGACCAGTGGTTCTTTGTTTTGTCCTTGAAGTGTCCACAAATGTAGGAATATGTTCAATGTTAATAGTATTCCTCTCTGTTATATCCTCGTTAGTGTGCGTCTCTTCCGTTTCTCCTAAATTGGTAGTACTAAGGTGTGTTTCGTTGATTGAACTGGTTCTTTTGAGTGGTCCTGAGAGTAGGTATCCTAGTTTGGACTTTACTGCTGTTGGTCCCTCGCCCCTAATGATATCATCCTCGACAATATTCCAGTATTGGTCAGCTCCAACAAGCAGTCCAATTTCAAATGATGTATCCTCAGTTACGGCGTGTGCTAATCTTAAGTTTTGCAAATACGGCAACATTTTTGCAGTTTCAATGTTAGTCTTAAATGGTGCGGCGATTTTAGGTACAATCAAAACATCGACTGGTATTTCGTTGCCATAGATTGTTTGTATCTTCACTGTTGCTGTGTTTAGCTGTTCAATGGAGTTGTTTTCATTATCGTCTCCAAATCTAGATAGCATAATTGCTTCACTTCCTGTGGGTTTTAACTCCAATTTGTCTGCTAAATGTCTTGTAATAAATGTCCGTGTGGCGCCTTCGTCAAAAAGGATCTTTGCATCAATCGGTTGTTCTTTGAAGCTTAGTGGTGCTATTGCGGTCTTTAATAAAACATTTGGGTGATCACAATTTAAAGATGAATATAAAACAGAAATATCAGATTCCTCCGCGTTGTGTTTTTGTACTGTACTTGTACTACTTGTACTTGTAGTTTCTTTATCATGATCGTTGTTGCATAGGCTTGTGTGGTGACGTCTATCACATTTCTTGCAGTTTGATTTAGATTTGCAATCTACTACGCGGTGTCGTCCTAAGCAATTAAAGCACAATCTATCTTCTTTAACAATTTTCATGCGGTCATTCTGGTCTATATATTTAGTACATTCTGACGAAAAGTGGGGTTCCTTGCAATATGCGCAGCTAATTTGATAAGATTTCTGTGGTGAATTGGTTTTTGGCCAGTTCTCGCGAGATTTTGTGTTTGTGTAGAATGTAGCTGTAGTACTAGGACTTTCAAATGATTCTGTACTGCTACCAGACTCTAAAATGGCCAGCTCCTTAAAGATAGATCTCCTAAGATCACCGAGAAACCAATCTGACGAACCGTGCTCACGTGTTAAGTTTTTTCGTATTTCACCAGGCATTTTGTTAAGTATGACTGGAATTAATAACGAGCCATACGAGTCTTGAGCTTGTCCAAGAGATTCTAGTCCACGTATGTATGTTTCTGTTCTGTCATAGTAACTTCTTAGTTGTGAAAGCGTATTCTTTGGTGCGGGTATGTCTAATAGTGCCTGCATGTACGACTGGATTATCTTATGCTTTTGTCCGAATCTTTCATGTATGAGTTCAATAGCTTTGTTGTAGTTTGTGTGCGTAAGAGCAAATCCGGCAATTGTGTATGATGCTTCTCCCTCTAGTAACGACTTTAGGTAATTAAACCTTTGAACGTCGGTTAGAGTGTTGTTGTTGTGAATTGCGGAATCAAAAGAATCCCAAAAGGATTGCCATTCTAGTACGTTTCCATCAAATGTAGGTAAATTCAATTTCGGTAGTTTGTGGAAGTTGCTGCTATTGACGCTTGAATTTGAACGTAAAGACGTGAAATTTAGGCCAGTATTTTGTGAGTCATCTCTTATGTTATATACGGGGCCAACATTGTGAATGGGTTGCAGTGTCTCATTGTGCGGCGAAAAACTTCTAGCGGCTGCATTTAAATTTGATGTTTGAGCTTGAATAAATTTACGAATTTTGCGTATTTTCGTCTCTAAATTAAATTTATACTCATCTGTGTCAAGTATCTCTTGTTCTATATCCTCCTCCTGTACACTATCTAAAATGTTCTTATCCAAATCCTTCAGAATATCTTGCTTTTCCTTTAATGTATCCAAAATTGTTTCCAACTCGTCCTCTTCCGGTTTTTCTTCTGTCTCACTTCTCTCCTCAAATCTTCTTAAAATTCTAGAAACTGCGCTTCTGTGTCCCGCTCGTATAGATTTCAGCTTTGAAGTCATCTTCTTCTGGTCACGGTACCAATATCGTAAAGTGGTTTTACTAAAACTGCATGTAATATAACAAAGACGTCTAAACTGTATGAATTTGTATTGATGACTGAAGTACAAGATAACGTCATAAGTACACAACGTTGGATATACAATAATGCCGCGTTACGTTAACGTTCTCTTCTGTGCGTGATTTCCAACAGGTTTTATCTTCATTCATTTTTTATATAGAGGGATATATGTCGGTCAGTTTGTCCAACTGTTTTCACCAAATCTAATAGAAAATAATTAAGACTTCCGCAGGTTCCGGTTAATCTCTAATGTTCGTATTTCCCGCTTTTTATCAACTGTTTTAATTTCACAGGTAAAATAAATACATTTACTTTAGAACGACTGGTAACGGACAAGAGGGACAGACAACGTCAGGTAATATATACCCTATCAAAAAATAATTATTGTATTGTTTCGACAATATCGCAAAATTTTACAAAGAGAAATTACATACATTGACAAAATATTATCACCAAATAACAAATAAGATTGAACTTCCTAGTTACCAAAGTACACAAAGCGAACAACAATAGAACGTGAGTGTATGATTTTGTTTGTAATAAAGTGCTTTTCTTTTTTTATTTTAATCAAATTTAAATTTTGTTTTCTTGCATTTCGTTCATAAATGTGTTTAATATAGTTCAATTGACTTTCTCTATTAACTTTCTCATGTATAATAATCATAATTAAAAGGACATCCGATACACACCTCCTACTTGATATTTTAGAAATATTTCTATTTTCATTGTTATCCCGTCTATAATTTCAGCTTTTGTCTAATAAACAGAGGGTTTATATGGTTCATTTGTGATTATTAATATTCCATTCTCCCTTTGAGCAACACCACGGGTCCATTTCAAATTACGAGAATAACTTACAATTTCGTATTACAACTTATTTTTGCAATAGGGTTTGTGTTTTTCAACTTGTAATTTACTAATATTACCATTTTGATGACTTATTGCTTTTTTTTGGTCTAATTTTTTTCACGTTTTTTGCGTTTAAGGTTCAAATTCGACTAATCAATTTTGAATGGACCTAATTCCTGCTTATTGATCCGTATTCAAATTATCCGTGTGAAGTGGAAACCCTTACCAAAAAACACAATACCTATCCAAAAAACATACACATTTTTTTACAAAGATTTATTATCCTTTGTTTCAGATCAGTCATGGCATCTATTTCACAATGCCAACCCTGTTCTTAACTTAATAAATCAGTTCAAGCTGATAAATGGTGTACGAATTGTGAGCATTTTCTATGTGATAAATGTGTTACTGTACATAAACAAAGTCGAGTGTCACAGTCGCATCGTATTATTGACATTCAAGTTCCGTCTATATTAAACGCTGAATCTGTGACATCGCCTAAACAATGTGCAAGTCATCCTAAGCTGACATTGGATTTACACAGCATGATACTCTCTGTTGCACAATGTTTATCTCGATAATCATCTTTTATGCGATAAAGTCGATACATTTCAGGAAGCATGCAAAAACGTAACGAAGTCGACTCTATACCATGATACAGATGATGAAATGAAGCAAGTACTTGAAACACGAACACGTATTATCCAAAACAGAAATGAAATAAAAGAGTATTCACGAAGAGAATCACATTGTGAGAAAAATTGCAAAAGTAAAGGCTTTGCCAATCCAACAGCTTGATGATATTGAAAATATTATCCGATCAGAGTTACAGAATGCACGAAAAAATGCAGTTAAGTTATTGGAATATGAAAAAGTCGATTCCAAAAAATCAGTTGCAAAGTTAGAAAAATATTTGAGAAAACTGGACCTTTTTACCAAAAACTTATCAGATCCGGATGTTTTCCTTCTTCTGCATGAATAACAGCCCATCGTCAGCGAGGAAAATAATTTTCTAGATATCATTGGTCCTAATCTTTCCGAACCCCACTTGATATTTTAGGAACCTATTAAGAATTTTGTCGAAGGTAAATGGCTAGGATCTGTTACTATAATAGAAGACAAGACAGGTCTGAAACATTGTCCATCTATGCATATGCGGGCTCAAATTATCTCGGCTCCAAAATCTTTCATGCTTCGCGATTGCATCGGTATCAAAAACGGTGACGTCATTAGTCTTACAATTGACAGTAATGATGTAAAGAATTGCGCTAATATTAACGTACCTTTTTGCGGTACGGCCACTATCTTTGTGACGTCGCGTTATTGTGATACTTAATGTTGTATTGAATAGAAACGTATAATGGCAGACGTAGTTCTATCTTTAACGCCTTAGTTAAGCTTACGATCAAAATACACAACGCAACGCAATAATCTACAAATGATACCTAGTTATTACAAGCCCCAATCGTCTGCTGTCATATAGTGAAAATGGAAAATACATTAATGAATGCAAGCTAGGCGGTGATGCGTGGGACGTTTCATTTCATTCAACGTCAGGAAATGTTGTTGTAGCATTGCAAGAAAATGGTATACAACTGGTAAATAATTTTACCACAGGACGCGTCGTCAAATGTAAAAATGCTGTTTGGGGTGTTTCGTCCCGCAAAGAAAATATTTTCGTCAGTGATACTAAAGGAAATTTGCATATATTTAGTTCTGAGCTAAGACACTTGAAAGCGTTAAAGATTGGTAGAGACGATTTTTATTATGTACATTACATCTATATTTCAGAACCTATTTCCGATGCAGTGCATTGTATACATGATGACGGGTCTCCTATTTTTAATTTCACTTCATCCACATTAGAAATACCCAAAGGTATAGCAACGGACCGTCCTTGAAATGTGTACGTCGTTGGCCGTGATTCAAACAATATTCATCGTCTGTCTATAACTCCAAATGGAAAGAAGAGTGAAGTTTTGTTGGGACCTATAGATAAATTCATCATAGATACCAGGATTAAAATTTTATATTCACGCCAGACGCGCGTTTCGTCTATAAAAGACTTATCACTGACGCTCGAATCAACAAATGTTTAAAAGGCCAAAATAGAGTACGAAGTTGAAGACCATTGAGGACAAACAAATTCTAAAAGTTTTGCCAAAAACAGCTAAGGTAATCTATTCCTTAGGTAGAAAAGCCTTAGTTTTTCAAAACTTCAAAGTTTTGTTAACAGTAAATTTATAATTATGAACATATCAATGATAACTCAAGTCAGCACAGAAGTGCTGACTACTGGGCTGGTGATACCCTCGGGGAAAATAAATCTCCACCAGCAGTGGCATCGACACAGTGGTTGCAAATAAACTCATCATAGATACCAGGATTAAAATTTTATATTTACGGCGGACGCGCGTTTCGTCTATAAAAGACTCATCATAGATGAATTAAAAGACCCTAGTGCTATATGTTTCAGAAAGGATTGTAGCAAACTATTTCTATCAAATGAAGACGGTGCAAGTGTCTATATATTTAAATGTCAATATTAAAATCAAAAGAGTTTGAAAGAAAACATTTCGAATATTTATGTAACATAACATCGAAGGAATACAATCATCTTGTCTTGACAGATATATTTTTTACATAAGCAATATATAACATGAACCACTATTTTACAAGATGCTAGGGTTTTCTTATTTGTATTTAATTACTATAGTATATAGATATTATATACAAATTTTAAAACAATTTGGTTTGCAAGAATACTTTTAAACAACTGTTTAAGTAAAAAAAAAAACGACGACAAACTGACAACGCCATGGAAAAATGAATATCGACCAAAAGACTAACAACAGTCTACAAAACACAACATAGAAAACTAAAGACTGTGCAACACGAATATAAAAATAAGAAGATGTGGTATGATTGCCCATGAGACAACTTCTCTACAAGTTACCACATGCCACAGAAATTAATAACTATAGTTCATCGTACTGCCTTCAACAATGAGTAAAACCCATACCGCATAGTGAGCTTTAAAAGGCCCCGAGATGACAATTGTAAAACATTTCAAACGTGAAAACTAACGGCCTGGTTTATGTACAAAATAATGAACCGCAACAAACGACAACCACTGAATTACAGGCTTCTGACTTGGGACAGGCACATACAGAATGTGGTGGGGTTAAACTAGTTTGAAGGCGCCAACCCTCCCCTAACCTGGGACAGTGGTGTAACAGTACAACATAAGAACAAATATAAAAATCAGTTAAAAAAACTTAACTCATCAAATGGATACAAAGCAGAAATACATATAACAAAAACACAGAGTGGATGTGGCAGGGTACTTATTCATCCCCACAACAAAAATACCCTAAGTACAGATCTGAGAGTACTCGCAGTTACTTACTGACAGCTAGTGTAACGCCAATAACAAATAATAAAACAATTACGCATCTAACACTAAAATATCAATCAGTACACATCCAACATCCAATGGATTAAGTGTAAAGACGTCAGAGAAAAACATGACCAGGTGCAATGCTAAGATACAGGTATTGACAGATTGTAAAGCCATGAATGTGCAATCAAGGCTAAAGTTGTCTTTTTGACATTGAAACATTTTGTTTATTTATATTGTGTCATAGATCAAACTTATTCGTTCAGTGTACATTTACTTGTTTTTGTGTATTGTCTTTTTGATCGTGTTAAGCCATTTCAATTGATATTTTATTGTCACAGTGTGTCTTTTTGTGTTGTAATTTTATATCACTGTTTCAGGTTAGTGGCGCCTGTTAAAACGTTTAAACCCGCTGCATTTTTATGCACCTGTCCTAAGTCAGGGGTCTATTGTTTAGTGGTTGTCGTTTGTTGGAGTGTTTCATAAATTTATTCTCGTTTCTCGGTTTTTATATAGATTAGACCGGTGGTTTTCCTGTTTGAATTGTTTTACACTAGTCTTTTTGGGTCCCTTTATAGCTTGCTGTTCGGTGTGAGCCAATGGTCCGTGTTGAAGGCCGTACTTTGACCTATAATTGTTTACTTTTACACATTATGACTTGGATGGATAGTTGTCTCATTGGCACTCATACCACATCTTCTTATTTGTATGAGGGCCTCGGTGGCCGAGTGGTCTAAGTAGCTCCTACTGTAATCACTAGCCAGTCAACACTGAGGTTGTGAGTTCGAATCCCGCTCATGCAGGTGCACTCGACTCCAATTTTCCTACCGAAGGTCGGTGGTTTTCTCCGGGCACTCCGGCTTCCTCCACAAATAAAAACTGGCCGCCACGAAATAGCCCAAAAGCGGTGCTTGAAAGTGGCGTTAAAACACCAAAAATCAACTCAATCAAATCTTATTTATATTTACTGTACTTATGTTAATGTTATTATACTATCGGATCACGGTTTCTATAACCATAATTGTAGAAACCTTGACAAGTCAATTTCGATTATGCACAACGATTTGCGAGTAAACAGTTCTCTAGTATATGGAACTCCAAATAAATTAGCTAGTTAATTTAATGATTATTTAACGTTGTCAGAGTAATAAATGAGTTAGTCTATGTAAATTAAGGATTACCATTTCGTTTAAGGAAGGAAAGGACGAAACATTCACATCCGGGTTAACGTTATGGTAGGGTTCGTGTTGCTCAATCGTTTGTTTTCTGTGAAGTCTTTTGTGGACTTCGTCGCATTTTGTTTGGTTATGGTGCAGTCTGTTTTTGATCATCCTTGTATTCTTCTCTCCTTTTTTTATAAAAAAAATTTATTAAATAAAATTGAGAATGGAAATGGGGAATGTGTCAAAGAGACAACAACCCGACCAAATAAAAAACAACAGCAGAGGGTCACCAACAGGTCTTCAATGTAGCGAGAAATTCCCGCACCCGGAGGCGTCCTTCAGCTGGCCCCTAAACAAATATATACTAGTCCAGTGATGATGAACGCCATACTAATTTCCAAATTGTACACAAGAAACTAAAATTAAAATAATACAAGACTAACAAAGGCCAGAGGCTCCTGACATGGGACAGGCGCAAAAATGTGGCAGGGTTAAACATGTTTGTGAGATCTCGACCCTCCCCCTATACCTCTAACCAATGTAGAAAAGTAAACGCATAATAATACGCACATTAAAATTCAGTTCAAGAGAAGTCCGAGTCTGATGTCAGAAGATGTAACCAAAGAAAATAAACAAAATGACAATAATACATAAATAACAACAGACTACTAGCAGTTAACTGACATGCCAGCTCCAGACTTCAATTAAACTGACTAAAAGATTATGATTTCATCATATGAACATCAGGCACAATCCTTCCCGTTAGGGGTTTAGTATCATACCATCATAACATATATGAGAAGAACATAACCCGTGTCATGCCAACAACTGTTTTTAGAATAAATGTGTTTAGTTCCGATGCAAAGACCTTATCAGTGACTCAATATTAACGCAAAAATATGCAATCTTTAATGACTTGACAACAGTATCGTAATTATATCCCTTCTTAATAAGTCTATTCAAAAGTTTTGTAAGTTTCTGAGGTGAATACTGACACCTTTGTGCTTTATAAAGAATATTTCCATAAAAAAATGGATGTGCATGAAATACCTGAACGTATTAGAAGTCTGCATGTTGAGCTATATTTACGAATGATGTCTTTATACCGATGATAAAATTTAGTAAATGTTTTGACTAGTTTGTGATATCGAAAACCCTGGTGTAATAATTTTTCAGTAATACATAAATTTCTCTCGTTAAAATCTAAAACATTGTTACATACACGAGCGAATCGTACAAGTTGAGATATATAAACACCGTAAGATGGTGACAAGGGAACGTCACCATCTAAAAACGGATAATTAACGAATCGGATAGGAAATGAAAAATCATCCCTTTTATCATAAATTTTAGTATTCAGCTTTCCATTAGTGATATAGATATCAAGATCGAGAAAAGGGCAGTGGTCATTGTTAGTATTAGCTTTATTTAAAGTAAGTTCAACAGGATAAATTTCATTAATATACATACTGAAGTCGTCATTATTGAGAGCCAAAGTTTACAGTTTATCAATTTTACTTGATTTTAAAACAAAACATTCAAAATGGTGGTGATTTTGAATTGACATAGACATTTTCAATCTGTTCCCGACTGTCATACAAGTGAGAGGTTAAGCTAGCTATAAAACCAAGTTTAATCCACCCTTTTCTACATAAGAAAATGCATATTCCAAGTCAGGAATATGACAGTTGTTATCCATTCGTTTGATGTGTTTGAGCTTTTGATTTTGCTATTTGCTTAGGAACTTTCCTTTTAAAATTTTCCTCGGAGTTCGGTATTTTTGTTATTTTACTTTTTGATACGTTGCGCCCGTTCGTGTTTAAACTATGCAAACTTCTTTAACAGGTTTGTAATTCCCAAACAAAAACTGACCCAAGAACGACTGTAATCGACAATACATCACGAGTTTGTTGATACGATGTGTCGGTGTCGCAATTAACTAGTGACATATTTTCGCAGTGTTAGATCTTTAGATACCATATAAGTCGTCTGACACGTAAAAATATTTTGTTGGGCCGGCTGAGATAAAATCATGTCCTTCAATACACAAAGTAAATAATCCAAACTAGTCACCCTGTCTCAATAGCTTGATTGATTGTTATCTGTCTAATGTCCAGTGATTAAATTTCAGGCTTATACAGGACGAGATCAAATTAACAATTAGTCCTACAAATTGTAAAGGTACGTTCTTCATAGAGAGTTGATTGGTAAAAATGGCAGGAATTTCTACTGTTACTGGAAATTGAAGGTATTATAGATTGTGGCAGAAATATTGCCTTTCAACTGACCACCTACAGCTATGGACCCCTCAGTGAGTTTTTGCAACACTGTAGAGGGCGTTGCACGCACCCTACACGAGGCATCGGATTTAACGTCCCCATTCCGACAGGTCGTGGTTGCGTATTTATATATCTCACATAGTCAAACGGATGTAAGAAGTTAATCCTGAAAATACCGATTACAATTTTCAACTTAATATTATCGTTTGTGTTCAATTTATTTGAATGACCATTGGTAATCAACGTTACGATGGATGTCTTAATTAGATGTAGTATGAGTGCCAATGAGACAAATCGCTATCGAAGTCACAATTTGTAAAAGTAATGATGTTCAGTGGTTGTCGTTTGCTTACGTGACAAATCGAGAATACTTGTAGCTCACAATTCAACAAGCCAGTTCCCATATTTAAACACCCTGCACTTCACATCGTAATGTACCCAACTTGTATTCTCATTTTTTTCGTGGAAAAAGTGAACAGATATACGACTGACTCTTCCATCTGCTTATAAAAAAGCATGTCAAGAACATTGACTTCAGCTCTTATGAGATACAGACAGAACGACCATTCAGGTAGACGATATATAGTACTTCGAACTAGAAGACAACAGCTTTCTATGATTATATACGTAGTAGTACTACATAAAACTTCGTTTTTGCGCATCGTTTTAGATTTGGATATCTTCATGTAACACAAACAAAAATGCATATCAAGTAATAGAACAAACTACTAAAATGAGGTACAGTCAGTGAACATTTCGATTTTTCATGTAATTTTGAATATAAAATTCATTCTTTTTAAAAAAATCATTTTGAGATTATTTTTTGATATTTTTTTATGAAATTTTCAGTTAAAGAAGAAATGTTTGAATTGTCCTTGTTTATTTACGGATTTTTGTTTGTTGAATAACTTTTTTTTAAATTTTGCAATTCAAAAACGGATTAAAACATAATTACGTAACATTTTCTGGTTATATTCAACCAAAAATATACTGACCGACTTTAGAAACGCAACACAAGATTATTCAATTTAATTCCCATTTTCAAAAATGCAATTTTTGTTAAACAAATGTATGTACATAAATTTCCTTCATTATTTCATTGTCTAAACATATGTTACAGTTCGAAAATTGAACTGATTACGTCATTTTCAATGTTCAAATCATGTGGTATGCACTGAAACCCTGCTTTCCCCCTTATCAATGGATGTGTCACCGTCGAAGGCAATGACTGCAAAAATAATTGTCAGAAAGATCAACCAATTCTGTTGGGCATGTTTTGAGTTCTGTTTTGTACCTTCTGATTTGCCGTTATCCCACCCATTACAGTGTGTTTTGGCAATAATGCGGTTTAAACTTTAAGGCTTTAAATGTTTTTTTCTGCAGTCGATTCTTTGGCATTTCAATTTTTTGGAAACATTTAGGCATGAATCTGTCCGCCATGGCATTCGGCGATTTGATTTGCAGTTGACGTTGCGGCCGTAAACATGTCTCGCAAATGACGTTGCGTAATCAAATACCGTGACGTGGCGTTGTCCCTACATATTGATCTAGTCGTCGATGGTCATCAACAAATCCCGTCTGTTTGTATCGTTTTTGGAAGGACAGTAAGACGACTTTCTGACGTCAAATTGTCTGGTTACAGCACGTTCACGTAATCCTGCCTGCAATATTCTTATAGGCTGATGGAGATGCAACATTTTTTAAAACCGATTTAAATGTGGGTATGGATTGAAAGAATTGTTTCACGAAGAAAAACCCTTTAAAAATTCATTTATGGATGTCAAATTTCTCTTTAAGAAATTCGTGCGTCTTCAATAATCCGGTAAGTTCAATAATCTCAGGTAAGGGACGTCATCAAAAGTTCAATGTAGGATAAAAAACTTAATTCATATAGTTTTTTCACTGACCCCCTTCCCCCCCCCCCCCCCTCTTAACTTAATTTGGGGAAAATGATTGACCAATAAGGATATATATATAAAATCGATGTCAATTAAACGTAATTTGCAGCAATGTTGACCCCCCCCCCCCACCCAAAACTATTTGAATTAAGTTTCTTATCCTTCATTGATTTTTTGATGTCGTCCCTAAGTCAGATATTGAATTTTTCTAAACAGGAAGAAGTATGGTAAGCATGAATAATAATAGTAGTTATTTGAGGATCAATCATGATTTTATTAAAAAAAAGAATTAACAAAATGTGTGTTGCGTTTTTAAGGTCTGTCAGTATATATGAAAAAACAATTATTGTAAACAAAAATATATGTTGTTAATGTTTTAATATATATGATCTTTAAACAATACCCCTTTTTACAATACTTTAGTTAAGAACTGATACAGATGAATTACAGGTAAATATCAAGCCAGTCGCCTTTCTGTAAGGAACATTCCAACCATCACATATTACCACCTACTACCGCTATTTAGTCATTCCGTTCTTCTGAAATCCAACAGTGGTCCGCGAGTTTTTCGTCATTGTATACTTTTATTTTCCAGCAGATATATATGTATTGAAGTTTTAACACATAAACATAACAGCACATCATTTGCAAACGTGTGTCACTATTTTTTTATGTTTCTTATCAGATTGTGTAGTATTTTTTTTTTAAAGCTATCTTGTTTGGTTAAATTAAAAACTGAATGGCTGGTAATGAGGAGAATTTCAAGTAATTTGTTGTCCCTTCGGAACCAACTATTGCATGTATTGCCCGTCAGTTCGTCTCGAGCAAGATTTACATCTCTGAGAATATAAATTTGACATTCCCCGCATAACCAGGCAGTATAAAGTGTTTACGATACAACTCTACAATACAATATTTCACAGTATTCCCTCAAATTACCGACATTTTAATTAAATTAAACTGTGTCGATGTATTAAGCCATGTTTAAATAAATGACTCGTCGCAACATTTAAAGATATTTTATCACCTACATAACGATTTCAGTCCAGATAATTATGACGTTAGTTTTCATCCATTGACGAAGGACGTCAAGGCAAAAAAATGGAAATAATCTTCCAAGCCGAAATAAGAATTTGCACTAATTACTATGATATTCTTACGATATCCATTGAGTATACCTACTAGGTTGGTTTATTCTAGTACTTAAAATGGTTACCATTATTACGTTCGCTTTCGCTCTATCAGTGAAGATCACATTCTAATATTCATAGAGAGCAGATAGTGTAACTTAGCTGTAACTTTAACTATTAATAAATAAGTAGATGAAAAAATCAGATTGTGAATTAAGGAACTAATAATTGTTTTAACTTAAAAAAGGGGGAGCTGGTCATTTGGAAAATGCATCTTTGAAAATATTTTGATACATCTAATGCAAAATTTTATCTCCCCCTACCTTGACCAAAGAAATCATGGCCCCATTTTTTCAGTAAAGGCTCTGTTGAATTTTAACATGCCAAAACACACATTTAACACTCAACACTTAACTGCCAAAACCGCCTAAAGTGAACTTTGTATGAGGGAGTTACAGATTTTAAATAGTTGTAATGCATACCGCGCTGAAGTACGTCCATTATTCATAGTTCATTATTCATTAATCAATAATGAATAATGAAATAATTCACTATTCATTATTCAATATTAAAAAATGAATAATGAATAATGAAATAGTTTATGTTTCATTATTCAAATTGAAGCGGTGAATAGTGAAATAAATATAAAAAAAATTGACTGTTGACACTCAAGCTATATTTTGATTCGCAATGACCATAAGAGGGTTTACGGAGGACCTAAATGCCACAACATGCGTAAAAATGAGGAAATATAAAAAAGAAGATGTGGTATGATTGCCAACGTAACAACTATCCACAAAAGACCAAAATGACACAGACATTAACAACTATAGGTCACCGTACGGCCTTCAACAATGAACAAAGTCCATACCGCATAGTCAGCTATAAAAGGCCCCAATAAGACAATTTAAAACAATTCAAACAAGAAACCTAACGGCCTTATTTATGTAAAAAAAATGAACGAAAAACAAATATGTAGCACATAAACAACATAAACAAACTACAACCACTAAATTACAGGCTCCTGACAAAAGTAATATAGTCAATATGTTCCGCAACGCATATTAGAAGAGTAACGAAGGACTTAAATATCGAAATACGCCTGAACATTGAGAAATAGCCAAATTTGAATAATGAAATGGATATTTTGAATAATGGAATGGACTTGCAGGACCCCTTCAGCCCCTAACTACAGATATATATTATACATCAATCGAAAGCTTCTTGAGAGAGGGACAAAAGGTATATAGTCAGTATGTTCCGCTACGCATATTACAGGAGTAACGAAGGACTTAAATATCGAAATACGCCTGAACATTGAGAAATAGCCAATTTTGAATAATGAAATGGATATTTTGAATAATGGAATGGACTGCTGCGACCCTTTAGCCCCTAATTATATATAAACCTTATACCCCATTCGTAAGCTGATTACAAGAGGAACAAAATGTATATTGTCAATATGTTCCTCAACGAATATTAGAAGACCTAAATGCCAAAATACGCGTGAAAATTATTAAGAAATAGCCAATTTTGAATAATGAAATGGATATTTTAAATAAGGGAATGGACTGCGGCGACCCTTTAGCCCCTTATTATTGTTAAACCTTATACCTCATTCGAAATCTGATTACAAGAGGAACAAAATGTATATTGTCAATATGTTCCGCAACGAATATTAAAAGAATTAAATGACAAAATACGCGTGAAAATTAAGAAATAGCCAATTTTGAATAATGAAATGGATATTTTGAATAATGGAATGGACTGCGACGACCCTTTAGCCCCTATTATGGATAAACTTTATACCTCATTCGAAAGCTGATTCAAGAGGAACAAAATGTATATAGTCAATATGTTCCGCAACGAATATTAGAAGACCTAATAGCCAAAATACGCGTGAAAATTAAGAAATAGCCAATTTTGAATAATGAAATGGATATTTTGAATAATGGAATGGAGTGCAGCGATCCTTTAGCCCCTAATTATAGATAAACCTTATACCTCATTCGAAAGCTGATTACAAGAGGAACAAAATGTATATAGTCAATATGTTTCGCAACGAATATTAGAAGACCTAATTGCCAAAATACGCGTGAAAATTAAGAAAAAGTCAATTTTGAATAATGAAATGGATGTTTTGAATAATGGAATGGACTGAGGCGACCCTTTAGCCCGTAATTATAGATAAATCTTATACCTCATTCGAAAGCTGATTACAAGAAAACAAAATATATATAGTCAATATGTTCCGCAACGAATATAAGAAGACCTAAATACCTAAATACGCGTGAAAATTAAGAAATAGCCAATTTTGAATAATGAAATGGACATTTTGAATAATGGAATGGAGTGAGGCGACCCTTTAGCCCCTAATTATAGATAAACCTTATACCTCATTCGAAAGCTGATTACAAGAGGAACAAAATGTATATAGTTCATATGTTCCGTAACGAAAATTAGAAGAGCTAAATACCAAAATACGCGTGAAAATTAAGAAATAGCCAATTTTGAATAATGAAATGGATATTTTGAATAATGGAATGGACTGGCAGGACCCTTCAGCCCCTAATTACAGATATATATTATACCTCAATCGAAAGCTTATTCAGAGAGGAACAAAAGGTATATAGTCAATATGTTCCGCAACGCATATTAGAGGAGTAACGACGGACTTAAATATCGAAATACACCTGAACATTGAGAAATAGCCAATTTTGAATAATGAAATGGGTATTTTGAATAATGGAATGGACTGGCAGGACCCTTCAGCCCCTAATTACAGATATATATTATACCTCAATCGAAAGCGTATCAAGAGAGGAACAAAAGGTATATAGTCAATATGTTCCGCAACGCATATTAGAGAAGTAACGAAGGACTTAAAGATCGAATTACGCATGAACATTAAGAAATAGGCAATTTTGAATAATGAAATGGATATTTTGAATAATGGAATGGACTGGCAGGACCCTTCAGCCCCTAATTACAGATATATATTATACCTCAATCGAAAGCTTATTCAGAGAGGAACAAAAGGTATATAGTCAATATGTTCCGCAACGCATATTAGAGGAGTAACGACGGACCTTAATATCGAAATACACCTGAACATTGAGAAATAGCCAATTTTGAATAATGAAATGGGTATTTTGAATAATGGAATGGACTGGCAGGACCCTTCAACCCCTAATTACAGATATATATTATACCTCAATCGAAACCTTATTAAAAGAGGAACAAAAGGTATATAGTCAATTTGTTCCGCAACGCATATTAGAGGAGTAACGAAGGACTTAAAGATCGAATTACGCGTAAACATTGAGAAATAGCCAATTTTGAATAATGAAATGGATATTTTGAATAATGGAATGGACTGCTGCAACCCGTCGCCTCTTATTCAGGAATTTTTTTACACCAAATTAAAGCTTATTAATAGAAGAATAAACTGAGAATAAACATTATGTGCCGCAATGACCATTACAGGGATTACAGAGGACCTAAATGCCAAATTACGCTTGAAAATTAAGAAATAGCAAATTTTGAATAATGATTAGATATTTTGAATAATGGAATGGAATGCTGCGACCATTTATCCCCTAATTATAGATATACTTTATACCTCATTCGAAAGCTTATTACGAGAGGAACAAAAGGTATATAGTCAATATGTTTGGCAACGCATATTAGAGGAGTAACGACGGACTTAAATGTCGAGATAGTAGATGAATAAATTGAGAAAAAAAAAACAATATGTACCGCAATGACCATTTGAGGGGTTACGGGGGACTTAAATGCCAAAATACGCGTGAAAATTAAGAAATAGCCAATTTTGAATAATGAAATGGATATTTTGAATAATGGAATAGAATACTGTGACCCTTCAGCCCTTTATTACAGATCTACCTTATACCTCATTCGGAAGCTTATAAAGAGAGGAACAAATGGTATATAGTCAATTTATTCCGCGGAGTAACGAAGGACTTAAATATCGAAATATGCGTGAACATTTTGAGGGGAATTTCTGCTCGGACCGGACGGAAAAATTCGAAAATCTTGCACGCTCGTTGACGAGGTTAAGAGGGGGAAAAGTGGGGGCTGGGGTCGTGGGAAAATGTATCTTTGTGGAAGAAAGAAAACACACCAAGAAAAATCCACAGATAATAAACACAATGGATTGTGAGATTACAAATATGTCTGATCAGAGAGAGAATATGGCGCAAGAGGTCGAAATTTTGCAAAATACTGCTGAGGAAACCCTCAAATGGCGAGAAGTTAGTCAGTACTCACCCTGGATTGTCAAAGACATTAAAGATGTTGACACGAAGTTGACACGAAATGTGGGTTCGCAAAAATCATAACCTTGTGCTGGAAAGGGAAAACTATCCGGGGATGTGAAAGACTAAACAAACAGCTGACCACCGTCGGGGCAAAGAGAGAGACCGATGGAGCAGTGCAAATCGTGAGCTATGGGATGGGAAAAAAAAACAGGCGCACCGGCTATGATTACCACGGCTTTTATATTTTTGATAAGGACGGTATGATTGGAAGTGTTAGGATATGTTGTTTAAGCCTGAAAATCGGGTCTAAAACCATTGAATTGAGTTTTGTGAGGTAGGTGACGACTTTCCCAAACTCGGCATCATAGATCTGTTCATCATTAGCTAAAGCAGATCTGATACATTGCTCAACCAAGGACTCTTTGGACTGGGGCAATCGCAAGGTATCGTGGTGTTTCTTTTTTTTGTTTTGTTACATGCCTAGAAATTAGTGTGAGATCCATTACGGTGGTAGCATTCAAGCAAGCTAGAAACCCCAGAGGAAGGGTGGCTATAAGACCTGTACCGGTCAAAGCTGAACCCAGGGTACTGCTGGTTAACACCAAACTAACCACAGAACAAGCACCCAGTTCTACAGATACAGCTTTGTCCAGACGTTTATAGGCATTCAAGGTAGTTTGATACCTTCAAATTTCTGCATCGAGTTGATTCGACACACATTGTCGGTACCAAGAATCTAAATCGTTCATTTATTTTATAGGAGCATACCGAGGAGGGGAATGTTTTTGAAGGGACTGTAAGCATCTAAATATAAGATCAGAACGGCTCCGTCATGGAATTGCTGACCACGCTCCAAGTAGAGTCCATACCCATAGGTAATCCGGGCGTTTGGGGATTTGAGGTAGAGATCGTTGCCACTGGGATTCACTGTGTAAACGCAAGAAGATGAAAACGGATAGTGAGATGTTCACCTCTGAGATCGATGAGCCTACCGTCTTGATCGTTAAGATATGTTTGCATGCGATTGCTGGTTCGCAAGATCACTAGCAAGTATACTACCAAAAGGTGCTTGGGGGTTTGAATGATTTTCATACCAGGACCGTCTGCGGGGAAAACAAAGCTGTAGATTGAAGACTGTTGTGTACCATTTACATAACTTCATGGTTGGTATCACCATTCACCAGAATGCTGTTGATTCTGATGATATTTACAATGTGCTCCCCTTCTGTATAACCGTTTGTGATCATACCGAACGTGTAAATCTGCCACTTGGATCCCAAGACGGTGTTGATGTTATTGACAACTTTGAAGTCTACTTGATAGAGTTTGGCGAGGGTCAGCGTTGCTTTAGGGTCGCCCGGTTGTCATCGATGATGATCTTCGTTTTGTGTTTGTTGAGCCGTAGCTGTCGCTGGATTTCATTGTTGATGTCTTCGATGTCATAGGAACCTGTGCTCAGTGCGATGGAAAACCAGTTGGCACATTTTGTTCCTCTTGTAATCAGCTTTCGAATGAGGTATAAGGTTTATCTATAATTAGGGGCCAAAGGGTCGCCGCACTCCATTCCATTATTCAAAATATCCATTTCATTATTCAAAATTGGCTATTTCTTAATTTTCACGCGTATTTTGGCAATCAGGTCTTCTAATATTCGTTGCGGGACATATTGACTATATACATTTTATTCGTCTTGTAATCAGCTTTCGAATGAGGTATAAGGTTTATCTATAATTAGGGGCTAAAGGGTCGCCGCACTCCATTCCATTATTTAAAATATCCATTTCATTATTCAAAATTGGTTATTTCTTAATTTTCACGCGTATTTTGGCATTTAGGTCTTCTAATATTCGTTGCGGAACCTTTAATAGCTGACTATGCGGTATGGGCTTTGCTCATTGTTGAAGGCTGTACGGTGAGCTATAGTTGTTAATGTCTGTGTCATTGTGGTCTTTCTGGATATTTGTCTCATTGGCAATCATACCACATCTTCTTTTTGATATTTCCTCATTTTTATGCATATTGTGGCTTTTAGGTCCTCCGTAAACCGTCTTATGGTCATTTCGAATCAAAATATAGCTATTGTGTCACAGTCAATTTTTTCTATATTTTTTTCACTATTCACCGCTTCAATTTGAATAATGAAACATAAACCATTTCAATTATTCATTATCCATTTTTCAATATTGAATAGTGAATAGTGAACTATTTCATTATTCATTATTGAATAATGAATAATGAACTATGAATAATGGACGTACTTCAGCTCGGTTATATTCAGTGCAAACAATGAAGAAGAAGAAAGTTCTAGTGATTCGACTAAATATCGAATGTTTATTTCACATTCATAAAGGGACTCTTCGTTGTTTATGTGTAAAATATGGGACTATCAAACATACAACTAGTCCATTTGATAATGGAAATATAATATATTTACCTCTGAGTAATTGTTTGACACCAGTAAACAGTTTTTTCCCCCAATTATTTGCTTGGTATATTATCTTTGACAACAAGTCGACACTTTTTGTGAAGAATAAAGCATATTGTTACGATTCTTCCGTACAATACATTCTTATTAATGTTTCCTTATAATTAATAACCAAGCAATTTAGTTTTTTTTTCAATTTTTTAGTACATCTCATTCTATTAGGGACGACATCAAAAGTTCAATGTAGGATAAAAAAAAAACTTAATTCACATTGTTTTTTCACTGACCCCTCCCCCCCATCCCCCTTTTAACTTAATTTGGGAAAAATTGATTTACCAATAGGGCTATATGTATAAATCGATTTAAGATATACAAAACTTGCAGAATTTTAACCCACCCACCCCACCCCAAACTATTTGATTTAATAAGTTTTTTTTATCCTACATCGTCCCTTAGTCGCTCTCTATTGAATTATAGAGAAATAAAATGTACTAGAACACACCCGTGATATCTGAAAAAGTCATGCCGATTAAAAGATGCACAGTTTTCTCTGCTTTCAACATCTTTCTGTTTGAACCTGTCGACCTGGAACTTATCAATTATTGGAATTATTCATTTTATTTGGAAAACAAAAGGGCCTGGAAAGGAGTATTTTTTAATCAACAGCATTGTCCTGTATGAGTTATAAATAAAGTTGAATTATTTGATTCGCTGTTTTACGTCATTCCGGCTAAAAAATTGAAAACTGTACATGCTGTACCTATACGTATTATTTTAAGTCCAGATTTTTATTATTCGTATTGTCATCTTAATTAGAAAGTCATACTGATCAAAATACTACAATCGGGAACAATGTGACAATGATTGAATTTAGTAGTGTCAACCCTGTGATTACGACCCATGTATATAGCAAAATCCTAATAAAGCGTTGGGTGGTGCGCCTGTCAGATTCGGAACGTACAGATAAGGTAATAGGTAACAGGTGAATATACTATTGGTATCGGTATCGGATTCAACCCGAAACTTCTTAATTATTGGCAATATTAATTATGTGGAAAACAAAAGGGTCTGGAGTGATGTAATTTTTAATCAACAGCATTGTACTATATCAGTTATATATAAAGTTGAATTCTTTGATTCATCGTTTTTACGCGATGACGGCTGATAAATTGGACCTCGTAATTTTAGTATTATAGATTTCTTTCATTTTTCTGATCAGATATTTATGACAAATGGGAGATAAAGCGATTTAAACTTTTTCCTTTGCCCATTGCAATATATTATACGATAAATATGTACGTTTTTAAAGCATATAACTTTATATGGATATATGTATTTTTCGCACAGCTAGTATTGAGAAAATGTTGCATCGTGTTCACGAAATTTATTGGTTTGTATGTTACAGATAGCTTCAGAACCAGACTCAAGCTGGCAGCCACTTTTATCGGCCAATCAAGATAGCAGCCACTTTTTTCCAGCCAGCCAATTTTGACGATATGTCTAAAAACCAAAAAACTGCGTGAGACTCAAACGTTCCAAAAATCGCTAAATCTTAGTTAAATGCAATCTAACAGCGGAAATCGACAATTTCACGGTTTCTGCTAATTTCTAAAGCATTTCATTCCGTTTTAAATATGTATGTAAGCGGTCTGTCCTTTATTTGACATTCGATAATTGATATGCAATATCCAACCGACTGCTAGCCGTCGGTTCAATATTTAAATTTAGTTGAAAATCACTATAAAGCCTGAGGGAAAAGTTACCATTCTATGACCCCTTCAAGCTGTCATAAATTTTCGTTGTCCTCGAATATAAACCCTGATACAAGTTGTATATTTGTCTTTATGTTATATAGATTTTTATTAATAAAACATTACAGAGAATTCACCAAAGATGTAATTTAATATATAAAATATGAAACACAATCCAATTACTTCAGAAACATATAGAAATATACATAGAAATACTTATGGAAAGCCAAAAAAGAAAAGAAATTAATAGTGAACACCTACCAGAGACTGCTTAAATGACGGTGACCATCCTAAGACGACTTTGGACCTCTGTGGTGGCCAGACGGGCCCGGATCCCAGAAAAATATTTAAGTGGGGAATAGCTTGGGTCAATACCTTTAAAATGAGCTAGGTCCGGTTCGGAACTTTGCCGTTGGTATATGCCGAAAAGTACCGAATGTATGCATATGGTTAATACGGAAAATAACGTTAAGGGGCACCTTTGAACCTCTGTGGTGGCCAGACGGGCCCGGATCCCAGAAAAATATTTAAGTGGGGAATAGCTTGGGTCAATACCTTTAAAATGAGCTAGGTCCGGTTCGGAACTTTGCCGTTGGTATATGCCGGAAAGTACCGAATGTATGCATATGGTTAATACGGAAAATAACGTTAAGAGGCACCTTTGAACCTCTGTGGTGGCCAGACGGGCCCGGATCCCAGAAAAATATTTAAGTGG
The DNA here is from genome assembly GCF_963676685.1 of Mytilus edulis. Taxonomy (NCBI): domain Eukaryota; kingdom Metazoa; phylum Mollusca; class Bivalvia; order Mytilida; family Mytilidae; genus Mytilus; species Mytilus edulis. The sequence continues at coordinate 22,302,826 of NC_092349.1, forward strand.
GGAATAGCTTGGGTCAATACCTTTAAAATGAGCTAGATCCGGTTCGGAACTTTGCCGTAGGGATATGTCGAGGAGTACCGAATGTGTGGTTGATATGGAAAATACGTAAATGGGCAAATTTGAACCTCTCTGGTGGCCAGACGGGCCCGGATCCCAGAAAAATATTTAACTGGCAAATAGCTCGGATCAATACCTTTGAAATGAGCTAGGTCCGGTTCGGAACTTTGCCGTAGGGATATGTCGAGGAGTACCGAATGTGTGGTTGATTTGGAAAATACGTAAATGGGCAACTTTGAACCTCTGTGGTGGCCAGACGGGCCCGGATCCCAGAAAAATATTTAAGTGGAGAATAGCTTGGGTCAATACCTTTAAAATGAGCTAGGTCCGGTTCGGAACTTTGCCGTTGGTATATGCCGGAAAGTACCGAATGTATGCATATGGTTAATACGGAAAATAACGTTAAGAGGCACCTTTGAACCTCTGTGGTGGCCAGACGGGCCCGGATCCCAGAAAAATATTTAAGTGGGGAATAGCTTGGGTCAATACCTTTAAAATGAGCTAGATCCGGTTCGGAACTTTGCCGTAGGGGTATGTCGAGGAGTACCGAATGTGTGGTTGATATGGAAAATACGTAAATGGGCAAATTTGAACCTCTCTGGTGGCCAGACGGGCCCGGATCCCAGAAAAATATTTAACTGGCAAATAGCTCGGATCAATACCTTTGAAATGAGCTAGGTCCGGTTCGGAACTTTGCCGTAGGGATATGTCGAGGAGTACCGAATGTGTGGTTGATTTGGAAAATACGTAAATGGGCAACTTTGAACCTCTGTGGTGGCCAGACGGGCCCGGATCCCAGAAAAATATTTAAGTGGGGAATAGCTTGGGTCAATACCTTTAAAATGAGCTAGGTCCGGTTCGGAACTTTGCCGTTGGTATATGCCGGAAAGTACCGAATGTATGCATATGGTTAATACGGAAAATAACGTTAAGAGGCACCTTTGAACCTCTGTGGTGGCCAGACGGGCCCGGATCCCAGAAAAATATTTAAGTGGGGAATAGCTTGGGTCAATACCTTTAAAATGAGCTAGATCCGGTTCGGAACTTTGCCGTAGGGGTATGTCGAGGAGTACCGAATGTGTGGTTGATATGGAAAATACGTAAATGGGCAAATTTGAACCTCTCTGGTGGCCAGACGGGCCCGGATCCCAGAAAAATATTTAACTGGCAAATAGCTCGGATCAATACCTTTGAAATGAGCTAGGTCCGGTTCGGAACTTTGCCGTAGGGATATGTCGAGGAGTACCGAATGTGTGGTTGATTTGGAAAATACGTAAATGGGCAACTTTGAACCTCTGTGGTGGCCAGACGGGCCCGGATCCCAGAAAAATATTTAAGTGGGGAATAGCTTGGGTCAATACCTTTAAAATGAGCTAGGTCCGGTTCGGAACTTTGCCGTTGGTATATGCCGAAAAGTACCGAATGTATGCATATGGTTAATACGGAAAATAACGTTAAGGGGCACCTTTGAACCTCTGTGGTGGCCAGACGGGCCCGGATCCCAGAAAAATATTTAAGTGGGGAATAGCTTGGGTCAATACCTTTAAAATGAGCTAGGTCCGGTTCGGAACTTTGCCGTTGGTATATGCCGGAAAGTACCGAATGTATGCATATGGTTAATACGGAAAATAACGTTAAGAGGCACCTTTGAACCTCTGTGGTGGCCAGACGGGCCCGGATCCCAGAAAAATATTTAAGTGGGGAATAGCTTGGGTCAATACCTTTAAAATGAGCTAGATCCGGTTCGGAACTTTGCCGTAGGGATATGTCGAGGAGTACCGAATGTGTGGTTGATATGGAAAATACGTAAATGGGCAAATTTGAACCTCTCTGGTGGCCAGACGGGCCCGGATCCCAGAAAAATATTTAACTGGCAAATAGCTCGGATCAATACCTTTGAAATGAGCTAGGTCCGGTTCGGAACTTTGCCGTAGGGATATGTCGAGGAGTACCGAATGTGTGGTTGATTTGGAAAATACGTAAATGGGCAACTTTGAACCTCTGTGGTGGCCAGACGGGCCCGGATCCCAGAAAAATATTTAAGTGGGGAATAGCTTGGGTCAATACCTTTAAAATGAGCTAGGTCCGGTTCGGAACTTTGCCGTTGGTATATGCCGGAAAGTACCGAATGTATGCATATGGTTAATACGGAAAATAACGTTAAGAGGCACCTTTGAACCTCTGTGGTGGCCAGACGGGCCCGGATCCCAGAAAAATATTTAAGTGGGGAATAGCTTGGGTCAATACCTTTAAAATGAGCTAGATCCGGTTCGGAACTTTGCCGTAGGGGTATGTCGAGGAGTACCGAATGTGTGGTTGATATGGAAAATACGTAAATGGGCAAATTTGAACCTCTCTGGTGGCCAGACGGGCCCGGATCCCAGAAAAATATTTAACTGGCAAATAGCTCGGATCAATACCTTTGAAATGAGCTAGGTCCGGTTCGGAACTTTGCCGTAGGGATATGTCGAGGAGTACCGAATGTGTGGTTGATTTGGAAAATACGTAAATGGGCAACTTTGAACCTCTGTGGTGGCCAGACGGGCCCGGATCCCAGAAAAATATTTAAGTGGGGAATAGCTTGGGTCAATACCTTTAAAATGAGCTAGGTCCGGTTCGGAACTTTGCCGTTGGTATATGCCGAAAAGTACCGAATGTATGCATATGGTTAATACGGAAAATAACGTTAAGGGGCACCTTTGAACCTCTGTGGTGGCCAGACGGGCCCGGATCCCAGAAAAATATTTAAGTGGGGAATAGCTTGGGTCAATACCTTTAAAATGAGCTAGGTCCGGTTCGGAACTTTGCCGTTGGTATATGCCGGAAAGTACCGAATGTATGCATATGGTTAATACGGAAAATAACGTTAAGAGGCACCTTTGAACCTCTGTGGTGGCCAGACGGGCCCGGATCCCAGAAAAATATTTAAGTGGGGAATAGCTTGGGTCAATACCTTTAAAATGAGCTAGATCCGGTTCGGAACTTTGCCGTAGGGATATGTCGAGGAGTACCGAATGTGTGGTTGATATGGAAAATACGTAAATGGGCAAATTTGAACCTCTCTGGTGGCCAGACGGGCCCGGATCCCAGAAAAATATTTAACTGGCAAATAGCTCGGATCAATACCTTTGAAATGAGCTAGGTCCGGTTCGGAACTTTGCCGTAGGGATATGTCGAGGAGTACCGAATGTGTGGTTGATTTGGAAAATACGTAAATGGGCAACTTTGAACCTCTGTGGTGGCCAGACGGGCCCGGATCCCAGAAAAATATTTAAGTGGGGAATAGCTTGGGTCAATACCTTTAAAATGAGCTAGGTCCGGTTCGGAACTTTGCCGTTGGTATATGCCGGAAAGTACCGAATGTATGCATATGGTTAATACGGAAAATAACGTTAAGAGGCACCTTTGAACCTCTGTGGTGGCCAGACGGGCCCGGATCCCAGAAAAATATTTAAGTGGGGAATAGCTTGGGTCAATACCTTTAAAATGAGCTAGATCCGGTTCGGAACTTTGCCGTAGGGGTATGTCGAGGAGTACCGAATGTGTGGTTGATATGGAAAATACGTAAATGGGCAAATTTGAACCTCTCTGGTGGCCAGACGGGCCCGGATCCCAGAAAAATATTTAACTGGCAAATAGCTCGGATCAATACCTTTGAAATGAGCTAGGTCCGGTTCGGAACTTTGCCGTAGGGATATGTCGAGGAGTACCGAATGTGTGGTTGATTTGGAAAATACGTAAATGGGCAACTTTGAACCTCTGTGGTGGCCAGACGGGCCCGGATCCCAGAAAAATATTTAAGTGGGGAATAGCTTGGGTCAATACCTTTAAAATGAGCTAGGTCCGGTTCGGAACTTTGCCGTTGGTATATGCCGAAAAGTACCGAATGTATGCATATGGTTAATACGGAAAATAACGTTAAGGGGCACCTTTGAACCTCTGTGGTGGCCAGACGGGCCCGGATCCCAGAAAAATATTTAAGTGGGGAATAGCTTGGGTCAATACCTTTAAAATGAGCTAGGTCCGGTTCGGAACTTTGCCGTTGGTATATGCCGGAAAGTACCGAATGTATGCATATGGTTAATACGGAAAATAACGTTAAGAGGCACCTTTGAACCTCTGTGGTGGCCAGACGGGCCCGGATCCCAGAAAAATATTTAAGTGGGGAATAGCTTGGGTCAATACCTTTAAAATGAGCTAGATCCGGTTCGGAACTTTGCCGTAGGGATATGTCGAGGAGTACCGAATGTGTGGTTGATATGGAAAATACGTAAATGGGCAAATTTGAACCTCTCTGGTGGCCAGACGGGCCCGGATCCCAGAAAAATATTTAACTGGCAAATAGCTCGGATCAATACCTTTGAAATGAGCTAGGTCCGGTTCGGAACTTTGCCGTAGGGATATGTCGAGGAGTACCGAATGTGTGGTTGATTTGGAAAATACGTAAATGGGCAACTTTGAACCTCTGTGGTGGCCAGACGGGCCCGGATCCCAGAAAAATATTTAAGTGGGGAATAGCTTGGGTCAATACCTTTAAAATGAGCTAGGTCCGGTTCGGAACTTTGCCGTTGGTATATGCCGGAAAGTACCGAATGTATGCATATGGTTAATACGGAAAATAACGTTAAGAGGCACCTTTGAACCTCTGTGGTGGCCAGACGGGCCCGGATCCCAGAAAAATATTTAAGTGGGGAATAGCTTGGGTCAATACCTTTAAAATGAGCTAGATCCGGTTCGGAACTTTGCCGTAGGGGTATGTCGAGGAGTACCGAATGTGTGGTTGATATGGAAAATACGTAAATGGGCAAATTTGAACCTCTCTGGTGGCCAGACGGGCCCGGATCCCAGAAAAATATTTAACTGGCAAATAGCTCGGATCAATACCTTTGAAATGAGCTAGGTCCGGTTCGGAACTTTGCCGTAGGGATATGTCGAGGAGTACCGAATGTGTGGTTGATTTGGAAAATACGTAAATGGGCAACTTTGAACCTCTGTGGTGGCCAGACGGGCCCGGATCCCAGAAAAATATTTAAGTGGGGAATAGCTTGGGTCAATACCTTTAAAATGAGCTAGGTCCGGTTCGGAACTTTGCCGTTGGTATATGCCGAAAAGTACCGAATGTATGCATATGGTTAATACGGAAAATAACGTTAAGGGGCACCTTTGAACCTCTGTGGTGGCCAGACGGGCCCGGATCCCAGAAAAATATTTAAGTGGGGAATAGCTTGGGTCAATACCTTTAAAATGAGCTAGGTCCGGTTCGGAACTTTGCCGTTGGTATATGCCGGAAAGTACCGAATGTATGCATATGGTTAATACGGAAAATAACGTTAAGAGGCACCTTTGAACCTCTGTGGTGGCCAGACGGGCCCGGATCCCAGAAAAATATTTAAGTGGGGAATAGCTTGGGTCAATACCTTTAAAATGAGCTAGATCCGGTTCGGAACTTGCCGTAGGGATATGTCGAGGAGTACCGAATGTGTGGTTGATATGGAAAATACGTAAATGGGCAAATTTGAACCTCTCTGGTGGCCAGACGGGCCCGGATCCCAGAAAAATATTTAACTGGCAAATAGCTCGGATCAATACCTTTGAAATGAGCTAGGTCCGGTTCGGAACTTTGCCGTAGGGATATGTCGAGGAGTACCGAATGTGTGGTTGATTTGGAAAATACGTAAATGGGCAACTTTGAACCTCTGTGGTGGCCAGACGGGCCCGGATCCCAGAAAAATATTTAAGTGGGGAATAGCTTGGGTCAATACCTTTAAAATGAGCTAGGTCCGGTTCGGAACTTTGCCGTTGGTATATGCCGGAAAGTACCGAATGTATGCATATGGTTAATACGGAAAATAACGTTAAGAGGCACCTTTGAACCTCTGTGGTGGCCAGACGGGCCCGGATCCCAGAAAAATATTTAAGTGGGGAATAGCTTGGGTCAATACCTTTAAAATGAGCTAGATCCGGTTCGGAACTTTGCCGTAGGGGTATGTCGAGGAGTACCGAATGTGTGGTTGATATGGAAAATACGTAAATGGGCAAATTTGAACCTCTCTGGTGGCCAGACGGGCCCGGATCCCAGAAAAATATTTAACTGGCAAATAGCTCGGATCAATACCTTTGAAATGAGCTAGGTCCGGTTCGGAACTTTGCCGTAGGGATATGTCGAGGAGTACCGAATGTGTGGTTGATTTGGAAAATACGTAAATGGGCAACTTTGAACCTCTGTGGTGGCCAGACGGGCCCGGATCCCAGAAAAATATTTAAGTGGGGAATAGCTTGGGTCAATACCTTTAAAATGAGCTAGGTCCGGTTCGGAACTTTGCCGTTGGTATATGCCGAAAAGTACCGAATGTATGCATATGGTTAATACGGAAAATAACGTTAAGGGGCACCTTTGAACCTCTGTGGTGGCCAGACGGGCCCGGATCCCAGAAAAATATTTAAGTGGGGAATAGCTTGGGTCAATACCTTTAAAATGAGCTAGGTCCGGTTCGGAACTTTGCCGTTGGTATATGCCGGAAAGTACCGAATGTATGCATATGGTTAATACGGAAAATAACGTTAAGAGGCACCTTTGAACCTCTGTGGTGGCCAGACGGGCCCGGATCCCAGAAAAATATTTAAGTGGGGAATAGCTTGGGTCAATACCTTTAAAATGAGCTAGATCCGGTTCGGAACTTTGCCGTAGGGATATGTCGAGGAGTACCGAATGTGTGGTTGATATGGAAAATACGTAAATGGGCAAATTTGAACCTCTCTGGTGGCCAGACGGGCCCGGATCCCAGAAAAATATTTAACTGGCAAATAGCTCGGATCAATACCTTTGAAATGAGCTAGGTCCGGTTCGGAACTTTGCCGTAGGGATATGTCGAGGAGTACCGAATGTGTGGTTGATTTGGAAAATACGTAAATGGGCAACTTTGAACCTCTGTGGTGGCCAGACGGGCCCGGATCCCAGAAAAATATTTAAGTGGGGAATAGCTTGGGTCAATACCTTTAAAATGAGCTAGGTCCGGTTCGGAACTTTGCCGTTGGTATATGCCGGAAAGTACCGAATGTATGCATATGGTTAATACGGAAAATAACGTTAAGAGGCACCTTTGAACCTCTGTGGTGGCCAGACGGGCCCGGATCCCAGAAAAATATTTAAGTGGGGAATAGCTTGGGTCAATACCTTTAAAATGAGCTAGATCCGGTTCGGAACTTTGCCGTAGGGGTATGTCGAGGAGTACCGAATGTGTGGTTGATATGGAAAATACGTAAATGGGCAAATTTGAACCTCTCTGGTGGCCAGACGGGCCCGGATCCCAGAAAAATATTTAACTGGCAAATAGCTCGGATCAATACCTTTGAAATGAGCTAGGTCCGGTTCGGAACTTTGCCGTAGGGATATGTCGAGGAGTACCGAATGTGTGGTTGATTTGGAAAATACGTAAATGGGCAACTTTGAACCTCTGTGGTGGCCAGACGGGCCCGGATCCCAGAAAAATATTTAAGTGGGGAATAGCTTGGGTCAATACCTTTAAAATGAGCTAGGTCCGGTTCGGAACTTTGCCGTTGGTATATGCCGAAAAGTACCGAATGTATGCATATGGTTAATACGGAAAATAACGTTAAGGGGCACCTTTGAACCTCTGTGGTGGCCAGACGGGCCCGGATCCCAGAAAAATATTTAAGTGGGGAATAGCTTGGGTCAATACCTTTAAAATGAGCTAGGTCCGGTTCGGAACTTTGCCGTTGGTATATGCCGGAAAGTACCGAATGTATGCATATGGTTAATACGGAAAATAACGTTAAGAGGCACCTTTGAACCTCTGTGGTGGCCAGACGGGCCCGGATCCCAGAAAAATATTTAAGTGGGGAATAGCTTGGGTCAATACCTTTAAAATGAGCTAGATCCGGTTCGGAACTTGCCGTAGGGATATGTCGAGGAGTACCGAATGTGTGGTTGATATGGAAAATACGTAAATGGGCAAATTTGAACCTCTCTGGTGGCCAGACGGGCCCGGATCCCAGAAAAATATTTAACTGGCAAATAGCTCGGATCAATACCTTTGAAATGAGCTAGGTCCGGTTCGGAACTTTGCCGTAGGGATATGTCGAGGAGTACCGAATGTGTGGTTGATTTGGAAAATACGTAAATGGGCAACTTTGAACCTCTGTGGTGGCCAGACGGGCCCGGATCCCAGAAAAATATTTAAGTGGGGAATAGCTTGGGTCAATACCTTTAAAATGAGCTAGGTCCGGTTCGGAACTTTGCCGTTGGTATATGCCGGAAAGTACCGAATGTATGCATATGGTTAATACGGAAAATAACGTTAAGAGGCACCTTTGAACCTCTGTGGTGGCCAGACGGGCCCGGATCCCAGAAAAATATTTAAGTGGGGAATAGCTTGGGTCAATACCTTTAAAATGAGCTAGATCCGGTTCGGAACTTTGCCGTAGGGGTATGTCGAGGAGTACCGAATGTGTGGTTGATATGGAAAATACGTAAATGGGCAAATTTGAACCTCTCTGGTGGCCAGACGGGCCCGGATCCCAGAAAAATATTTAACTGGCAAATAGCTCGGATCAATACCTTTGAAATGAGCTAGATCCGGTTCGGAACTTTGCCGTAGGGATATGTCGAGGAGTACCGAATGTGTGGTTGATTTGGAAAAAACGTAAATGGGCAACTTTGAACCTCTGTGGTGGCCAGACGGGCCCGGATCCCAGAAAAATATTTAAGTGGGGAATAGCTTGGGTCAATACCTTTAAAATGAGCTAGGTCCGGTTCGGAACTTTGCCGTTGGTATATGCCGAAAAGTACCGAATGTATGCATATGGTTAATACGGAAAATAACGTTAAGGGGCACCTTTGAACCTCTGTGGTGGCCAGACGGGCCCGGATCCCAGAAAAATATTTAAGTGGGGAATAGCTTGGGTCAATACCTTTAAAATGAGCTAGGTCCGGTTCGGAACTTTGCCGTTGGTATATGCCGGAAAGTACCGAATGTATGCATATGGTTAATACGGAAAATAACGTTAAGAGGCACCTTTGAACCTCTGTGGTGGCCAGACGGGCCCGGATCCCAGAAAAATATTTAAGTGGGGAATAGCTTGGGTCAATACCTTTAAAATGAGCTAGATCCGGTTCGGAACTTTGCCGTAGGGATATGTCGAGGAGTACCGAATGTGTGGTTGATATGGAAAATACGTAAATGGGCAAATTTGAACCTCTCTGGTGGCCAGACGGGCCCGGATCCCAGAAAAATATTTAACTGGCAAATAGCTCGGATCAATACCTTTGAAATGAGCTAGGTCCGGTTCGGAACTTTGCCGTAGGGATATGTCGAGGAGTACCGAATGTGTGGTTGATTTGGAAAATACGTAAATGGGCAACTTTGAACCTCTGTGGTGGCCAGACGGGCCCGGATCCCAGAAAAATATTTAAGTGGGGAATAGCTTGGGTCAATACCTTTAAAATGAGCTAGGTCCGGTTCGGAACTTTGCCGTTGGTATATGCCGAAAAGTACCGAATGTATGCATATGGTTAATACGGAAAATAACGTTAAGGGGCACCTTTGAACCTCTGTGGTGGCCAGACGGGCCCGGATCCCAGAAAAATATTTAAGTGGGGAATAGCTTGGGTCAATACCTTTAAAATGAGCTAGGTCCGGTTCGGAACTTTGCCGTTGGTATATGCCGGAAAGTACCGAATGTATGCATATGGTTAATACGGAAAATAACGTTAAGAGGCACCTTTGAACCTCTGTGGTGGCCAGACGGGCCCGGATCCCAGAAAAATATTTAAGTGGGGAATAGCTTGGGTCATTAAGGTAGCAATACACAGTTAGAAGTTTAGTTTCGCATTTTGGCCCCTGTGGATTTTTCAAATAGGAAAGTTATTGTGTAATAAAATTCATTTTTAGAAAGCTGAGTGCTAACTTAGCCTTCAAAGATGGTTTATAAGAGCATCAAGATTATTTTTTACATGTTTTATGGGCTATTTTTAGTTTTATAATCCGTATTTTCATAGCTAGACCGGCTATCGGTCCAGAAATTAATGTAATGTTTACAAACACTTTTTTTCTACACGAACTTTTTGACGCAATTTTACAAAAAAATGAGACGAAAGACATATGATTTTCATTGGATTTGCTGAATGATGTATGTACACAGTTTCAGAAAAGGTATTACTTCAAGCGATTGAAATTCTACTTTTAGCCAAATTTTGGTGAAATATGTGACATCTTTTCCCCCCTTTTTGCAATATTTTATAACAAATAAATGCAGATTGTTGCCATGGATACACCCAAAAGAAATTATATTTTACCATTTTATATACTGGATATAAAATCTATGGAAGATTCTGATTACATACATATGCACATATATGACACAAACAGTAAGCTTGATATTGCAAGAAAGCAATGAAAAGGGGATGGTAAAATCTATAAGGGCAAATTTTAATATTTTTTCCTAACTGTTTATTGCTACCTTATGGCATACTTACCAAGCTCAGAATTGTATAATTTAAAACTTTTCATGCCACAAATCTATTGATATTTAGATTTTAAATCAACTTCTGAGGAAATTAAGTGTTTAAGAATGACAATGCATGTCAATTTTATTGTTTACAGTCCTTAGCAACCAAAATTAGACATTTTGACACAAGGCTTATATTTGTACTCGATCGGCTTAACCCTTGCTTCTGATTAACTGGGCTGCATGTAGTAACCTAAGTATTGAACGCGTTGGTTTTTTTCTTGCGAATATATCAAATTATTGTTTTTATCAAGATTTCATGTTACATTTTGGCATATATTAAATGTAAAGTTAAATCAGATGTAAGAAATTGATTCTCTATCACCAAGTCTTTTAATCAAGTCTTTGCTATGTAATAGGCATACAGATTAACATTTTGATGCTTGAAATTGCTAAATTTTGTACAATTTTGCATTTTCAGAGATCTTATTAAGATTTTCTGCATAAAAAAACTGACAAAAGAGGTATAGTTTTGAAGATTTTGCCAAAAATTGAGGTAGAGACAAGATTTTACACTTTGACTTGGCACCTTTCTTTAAATCAGTTTTTGTCGCGTTTCAGTGTCAACTGCTAACCTTCATAAAATATTCATTACTCAACCAATTTTCAAAAATAAAAGGCCATTTTACTCGATTTAGCTAGCAGAACACAGAAAATAAGTTAAAAGGGAGAATTTGAAAAAAATATTTACTATTAAGGTAGCAATACACAGTTAGAAGTTTAGTTTCGCATTTTGGCCCCGGTGGATTTTTCAAATAGGAAAGTTATTGTGTAATAAAATTCATTTTTAGAAAGCTGAGTGCTAACTTAGCCTTCAAAGATGGTTTATAAGAGCATCAAGATTATTTTTTACATGTTTTATGGGCTATTTTTAGTTTGACAATCCGTATTTTCATAGCTAGACCGGCTATCGGTCCAGAAATTAATGTAATGTTTACAAACACTTTTTTTCTACACGAACTTTTTGACGCAATTTTACAAAAAAATGAGACGAAAGACATATGATTTTCATTGGATTTGCTGAATGATGTATGTACACAGTTTCAGAAAAGGTATTACTTCAAGCGATTGAAATTCTACTTTTAGCCAAATTTTGGTGAAATATGTGACATCTTTTCCCCCCTTTTTGCAATATTTTATAACAAATAAATGCAGATTGTTGCCATGGATACACCCAAAAGAAATTATATTTTACCATTTTATATACTGGATATAAAATCTATGGAAGATTCTGATTACATACATATGCACATATATGACACAAACAGTAAGCTTGATATTGCAAGAAAGCAATGAAAAGGGGATGGTAAAATCTATAAGGGCAAATTTTAATATTTTTTCCTAACTGTTTATTGCTACCTTGGGTCAATACCTTTAAAATGAGCTAGATCCGGTTCGGAACTTTGCCGTAGGGATATGTCGAGGAGTACCGAATGTGTGGTTGATATGGAAAATACGTAAATGGGCAAATTTGAACCTCTCTGGTGGCCAGACGGGCCCGAATTCCAGAAAAATATTTAAGTGGCAAATAGCTCGGATCAATACCTTTGAAATGAGCTAGGTACGGTTCGGAACTTTGCCGTAGGGATATGTCGAGGAGTACCGAATGTGTGGTTGATTTGGAAAATACGTAAATGGGCAACTTTGAACCTCTGTGGTGGCCAGACGGGCCCGGATCCCAGAAAAATATTTAAGTGGGGAATAGCTTGGGTCAATACCTTTAAAATGAGCTAGGTCCGGTTCGGAACTTTGCCGTTGGTATATGCCGGAAAGTACCGAATGTATGCATATGGTTAATACGGAAAATAACGTTAAGGGGCACCTTTGAACCTCTGTGGTGGCCAGACGGGCCCGGATCCCAGAAAAATATTTAAGTGGGGAATAGCTTGGGTCAATACCTTTAAAATGAGCTAGGTCCGGTTCGGAACTTTGCCGTTGGTATATGCCGAAAAGTACCGAATGTATGCATATGGTTAATACGGAAAATAACGTTAAGGGGCACCTTTGAACCTCTGTGGTGGCCAGACGGGCCCGGATCCCAGAAAAATATTTAAGTGGGGAATAGCTTGGGTCAATACCTTTAAAATGAGCTAGATCCGGTTCGGAACTTTGCCGTAGGGATATGTCGAGGAGTACCGAATGTGTGGTTGATATGGAAAATACGTAAATGGGCAAATTTGAACCTCTCTGGTGGCCAGACGGGCCCGGATCCCAGAAAAATATTTAACTGGCAAATAGCTCGGATCAATACCTTTGAAATGAGCTAGGTCCGGTTAGGAACTTTGCCGTAGGGATATGTCGAGGAGTACCGAATGTGTGGTTGATTTGGAAAATACGTAAATGGGCAACTTTGAACCTCTGAGGTAGCCAGACGGGCCCGGATCCCAGAAAAATATTTAAGTGGGGAATAGCTTGGGTCAATACCTTTAAAATGAGCTAGGTCCGGTTCGGAACTTTGCCGTTGGTATATGCCGAAAAGTACCGAATGTATGCATATGGTTAATACGGAAAATAACGTTAAGGGGCACCTTTGAACCTCTGTGGTGGCCAGACGGGCCCGGATCCCAGAAAAATATTTAAGTGGGGAATAGCTTGGGTCAATACCTTTAAAATGAGCTAGATCCGGTTCGGAACTTTGCCGTAGGGATATGTCGAGGAGTACCGAATGTGTGGTTGATATGGAAAATACGTAAATGGGCAAATTTGAACCTCTCTGGTGGCCAGACGGGCCCGGATCCCAGAAAAATATTTAACTGGCAAATAACTCGGATCAATACCTTTGAAATGAGCTAGGTACGGTTCGGAACTTTGCCGTAGGGATATGTCGAGGAGTACCGAATGTGTGGTTGATTTGGAAATTACGTAAATGGGCAACTTTGAACCTCTGTGGTGGCCAGACGGGCCCGGATCCCAGAAAAATATTTAAGTGGGGAATAGCTTGGGTCAATACCTTTAAAATGAGCTAGGTCCGGTTCGGAACTTTGCCGTTGGTATATGCCGAAAAGTACCGAATGTATGCATATGGTTAATACGGAAAATAACGTTAAGGGGCACCTTTGAACCTCTGTGGTGGCCAGACGGGCCCGGATCCCAGAAAAATATTTAAGTGGGGAATAGCTTGGGTCAATACCTTTAAAATGAGCTAGGTCCGGTTCGGAACTTTACCGTTGGTATATGCCGAAAAGTACCGAATGTATGCATATGGTTAATACGGAAAATAACGTTAAGGGGCACCTTTGAACCTCTGTGGTGGCCAGACGGGCCCCGATCCCAGAAAAATATTTAAGTGGGGAATAGCTTGGGTCAAAACCTTTAAAATGAGCTAGATCCGGTTCGGAACTTTGCCGTAGGGATATGTCGAGGAGTACCGAATGTGTGGTTGATATGGAAAATACGTAAATGGGCAAATTTGAACCTCTCTGGTGGCCAGATGGGCCCGGATCCCAGAAAAATATTTAACTGGCAAATAGCTCGGATCAATACCTTTGAAATGAGCTAGGTCCGGTTCGGAACTTTGCCGTAGGGATATGTCGAGGAGTACCGAATGTGTGGTTGATTTGGAAATTACGTAAATGGGCAACTTTGAACCTCTGTGGTGGCCAGACGGGCCCGGATCCCAGAAAAATATTTAAGTGGGGAATAGCTTGGGTCAATACCTTTAAAATGAGCTAGGTCCGGTTCGGAACTTTGCCGTTGGTATATGCCGAAAAGTACCGAATGTATGCATATGGTTAATACGGAAAATAACGTTAAGGGGCACCTTTGAACCTCTGTGGTGGCCAGACGGGCCCGGATCCCAGAAAAATATTTAAGTGGGGAATAGCTTGGGTCAATACCTTTAAAATGAGCTAGGTCCGGTTCGGAACTTTGCCGTTGGTATATGCCGAAAAGTACCGAATGTATGCATATGGTTAATACGGAAAATAACGTTAAGGGGCACCTTTGAACCTCTGTGGTGGCCAGACGGGCCCGGATCCCAGAAAAATATTTAAGTGGGGAATAGCTTGGGTCAAAACCTTTAAAATGAGCTAGATCCGGTTTGGAACTTTGCCGTAGGGATATGTCGAGGAGTACCGAATGTGTGGTTGATATGGAAAATACGTAAATGGGCAAATTTGAACCTCTCTGGTGGCCAGACGGGCCCGGATCCCAGAAAAATATTTAAGTGGCAAATAGCTCGGATCAATACCTTTGAAATGAGCTAGGTCCGGTTCGGAACTTTGCCGTAGGGATATGTCGAGGAGTACCGAATGTGTGGTTGATTTGGAAAATACGTAAATGGGCAACTTTGAACCTCTGTGGTGGCCAGACGGGCCCGGATCCCAGAAAAATATTTAAGTGGGGAATAGCTTGGGTCAATACCTTTAAAATGAGCTAGGTCCGGTTCGGAACTTTGCCGTTGGTATATGCCGAAAAGTACCGAATGTATGCATATGGTTAATACGGAAAATAACGTTAAGGGGCACCTTTGAACCTCTGTGGTGGCCAGACGGGCCCGGATCCCAGAAAAATATTTAAGTGGGGAATAGCTTGGGTCAATACCTTTAAAATGAGCTAGATCCGGTTCGGAACTTTGCCGTAGGGATATGTCGAGGAGTACCGAATGTGTGGTTGATATGGAAAATACGTAAATGGGCAAATTTGAACCTCTCTGGTGGCCAGACGGGCCCGGATCCCAGAAAAATATTTAACTGGCAAATAGCTCGGATCAATACCTTTGAAATGAGCTAGGTCCGGTTAGGAACTTTGCCGTAGGGATATGTCGAGGAGTACCGAATGTGTGGTTGATTTGGAAAATACGTAAATGGGCAACTTTGAACCTCTGTGGTGGCCAGACGGGCCCGGATCCCAGAAAAATATTTAAGTGGGGAATAGCTTGGGTCAATACCTTTAAAATGAGCTAGGTCCGGTTCGGAACTTTGCCGTTGGTATATGCCGAAAAGTACCGAATGTATGCATATGGTTAATACGGAAAATAACGTTAAGGGGCACCTTTGAACCTCTGTGGTGGCCAGACGGGCCCGGATCCCAGAAAAATATTTAAGTGGGGAATAGCTTGGGTCAAAACCTTTAAAATGAGCTAGATCCGGTTCGGAACTTTGCCGTAGGGATATGTCGAGGAGTACCGAATGTGTGGTTGATATGGAAAATACGTAAATGGGCAAATTTGAACCTCTCTGGTGGCCAGACGGGCCCGGATCCCAGAAAAATATTTAACTGGCAAATAGCTCGGATCAATACCTTTGAAATGAGCTAGATCCGGTTCGGAACTTTGCCGTAGGGATATGTCGAGGAGTACCGAATGTGTGGTTGATTTGGAAATTACGTAAATGGGCAACTTTGAACCTCTGTGGTGGCCAGACGGGCCCGGATCCCAGAAAAATATTTAAGTGGGGAATAGCTTGGGTCAATACCTTTAAAATGAGCTAGGTCCGGTTCGGAACTTTGCCGTTGGTATATGCCGAAAAGTACCGAATGTATGCATATGGTTAATACGGAAAATAACGTTAAGGGGCACCTTTGAACCTCTGTGGTGGCCAGACGGGCCCTGATCCCAGAAAAATATTTAAGTGGGGAATAGCTTGGGTCAATACCTTTAAAATGAGCTAGGTCCGGTTCGGAACTTTGCCGTTGGTATATGCCGAAAAGTACCGAATGTATGCATATGGTTAATACGGAAAATAACGTTAAGGGGCACCTTTGAACCTCTGTCGTGGCCAGACGGGCCCGGATCCCAGAAAAATATTTAAGTGGGGAATAGCTTGGGTCAAAACCTTTGAAATGAGCTAGGTCCGGTTCGGAACTTTGCAGTAGGGATATGTCGAGGAGTACCGAATGTGTGGTTGATTTGGAAAATACGTAAATGGGCAACTTTGAACCTCTGTGGTGGCCAGACGGGCCCGGATCCCAGAAAAATATTTAAGTGGGGAATAGCTTGGGTCAATACCTTTAAAATGAGCTAGGTCCGGTTCGGAACTTTGCCGTTGGTATATGCCGAAAAGTACCGAATGTATGCATATGGTTAATACGGAAAATAACGTTAAGGGGCACCTTTGAACCTCTGTGGTGGCCAGACGGGCCCGGATCCCAGAAAAATATTTAAGTGGGGAATAGCTTGGGTCAAAACCTTTAAAATGAGCTAGATCCGGTTTGGAACTTTGCCGTAGGGATATGTCGAGGAGTACCGAATGTGTGGTTGATATGGAAAATACGTAAATGGGCAAATTTGAACCTCTCTGGTGGCCAGACGGGCCCGGATCCCAGAAAAATATTTAACTGGCAAATAGCTCGGATCAATACCTTTGAAATGAGCTAGGTCCGGTTCGGAACTTTGCCGTAGGGATATGTCGAGGAGTACCGAATGTGTGGTTGATTTGGAAAATACGTAAATGGGCAACTTTGAACCTCTGTGGTGGCCAGACGGGCCCGGATCCCAGAAAAATATTTAAGTGGGGAATAGCTTGGGTCAATACCTTTAAAATGAGCTAGGTCCGGTTCGGAACTTTGCCGTTGGTATATGCCGAAAAGTACCGAATGTATGCATATGGTTAATACGGAAAATAACGTTAAGGGGCACCTTTGAACCTCTGTGGTGGCCAGACGGGCCCGGATCCCAGAAAAATATTTAAGTGGGGAATAGCTTGGGTCAAAACCTTTAAAATGAGCTAGATCCGGTTCGGAACTTTGCCGTAGGGATATGTCGAGGAGTACCGAATGTGTGGTTGATATGGAAAATACGTAAATGGGCAAATTTGAACCTCTCTGGTGGCCAGACGGGCCCGGATCCCAGAAAAATATTTAACTGGCAAATAGCTCGGATCAATACCTTTGAAATGAGCTAGATCCGGTTCGGAACTTTGCCGTAGGGATATGTCGAGGAGTACCGAATGTGTGGTTGATTTGGAAATTACGTAAATGGGCAACTTTGAACCTCTGTGGTGGCCAGACGGGCCCGGATCCCAGAAAAATATTTAAGTGGGGAATAGCTTGGGTCAATACCTTTAAAATGAGCTAGGTCCGGTTCGGAACTTTGCCGTTGGTATATGCCGAAAAGTACCGAATGTATGCATATGGTTAATACGGAAAATAACGTTAAGGGGCACCTTTGAACCTCTGTGGTGGCCAGACGGGCCCTGATCCCAGAAAAATATTTAAGTGGGGAATAGCTTGGGTCAATACCTTTAAAATGAGCTAGGTCCGGTTCGGAACTTTGCCGTTGGTATATGCCGAAAAGTACCGAATGTATGCATATGGTTAATACGGAAAATAACGTTAAGGGGCACCTTTGAACCTCTGTCGTGGCCAGACGGGCCCGGATCCCAGAAAAATATTTAAGTGGGGAATAGCTTGGGTCAAAACCTTTGAAATGAGCTAGGTCCGGTTCGGAACTTTGCAGTAGGGATATGTCGAGGAGTACCGAATGTGTGGTTGATTTGGAAAATACGTAAATGGGCAACTTTGAACCTCTGTGGTGGCCAGACGGGCCCGGATCCCAGAAAAATATTTAAGTGGGGAATAGCTTGGGTCAATACCTTTAAAATGAGCTAGGTCCGGTTCGGAACTTTGCCGTTGGTATATGCCGAAAAGTACCGAATGTATGCATATGGTTAATACGGAAAATAACGTTAAGGGGCACCTTTGAACCTCTGTGGTGGCCAGACGGGCCCGGATCCCAGAAAAATATTTAAGTGGGGAATAGCTTGGGTCAAAACCTTTAAAATGAGCTAGATCCGGTTTGGAACTTTGCCGTAGGGATATGTCGAGGAGTACCGAATGTGTGGTTGATATGGAAAATACGTAAATGGGCAAATTTGAACCTCTCTGGTGGCCAGACGGGCCCGGATCCCAGAAAAATATTTAAGTGGCAAATAGCTCGGATCAATACCTTTGAAATGAGCTAGGTCCGGTTCGGAACTTTGCCGTAGGGATATGTCGAGGAGTACCGAATGTGTGGTTGATTTGGAAAATACGTAAATGGGCAACTTTGAACCTCTGTGGTGGCCAGACGGGCCCGGATCCCAGAAAAATATTTAAGTGGGGAATAGCTTGGGTCAATACCTTTAAAATGAGCTAGGTCCGGTTCGGAACTTTGCCGTTGGTATATGCCGAAAAGTACCGAATGTATGCATATGGTTAATACGGAAAATAACGTTAAGGGGCACCTTTGAACCTCTGTGGTGGCCAGACGGGCCCGGATCCCAGAAAAATATTTAAGTGGGGAATAGCTTGGGTCAATACCTTTAAAATGAGCTAGATCCGGTTCGGAACTTTGCCGTAGGGATATGTCGAGGAGTACCGAATGTGTGGTTGATATGGAAAATACGTAAATGGGCAAATTTGAACCTCTCTGGTGGCCAGACGGGCCCGGATCCCAGAAAAA
Source organism: Mytilus edulis (assembly GCF_963676685.1). NCBI lineage: Eukaryota > Metazoa > Mollusca > Bivalvia > Mytilida > Mytilidae > Mytilus > Mytilus edulis. Next base: position 22,321,790 of record NC_092349.1, read on the forward strand.
TATTTAACTGGCAAATAGCTCGGATCAATACCTTTGAAATGAGCTAGGTCCGGTTCGGAACTTTGCCGTAGGGATATGTCGAGGAGTACCGAATGTGTGGTTGATTTGGAAAATACGTAAATGGGCAACTTTGAACCTCTGTGGTGGCCAGACGGGCCCGGATCCCAGAAAAATATTTAAGTGGGGAATAGCTTGGGTCAATACCTTTAAAATGAGCTAGGTCCGGTTCGGAACTTTGCCGTTGGTATATGCCGAAAAGTACCGAATGTATGCATATGGTTAATACGGAAAATAACGTTAAGGGGCACCTTTGAACCTCTGTGGTGGCCAGACGGGCCCGGATCCCAGAAAAATATTTAAGTGGGGAATAGCTTGGGTCAAAACCTTTAAAATGAGCTAGATCCGGTTCGGAACTTTGCCGTAGGGATATGTCGAGGAGTACCGAATGTGTGGTTGATATGGAAAATACGTAAATGGGCAAATTTGAACCTCTCTGGTGGCCAGACGGGCCCGGATCCCAGAAAAATATTTAACTGGCAAATAGCTCGGATCAATACCTTTGAAATGAGCTAGATCCGGTTCGGAACTTTGCCGTAGGGATATGTCGAGGAGTACCGAATGTGTGGTTGATTTGGAAAATACGTAAATGGGCAACTTTGAACCTCTGTGGTGGCCAGACGGGCCCGGATCCCAGAAAAATATTTAAGTGGGGAATAGCTTGAGTCAATACCTTTAAAATGAGCTAGGTCCGGTTCGGAACTTTGCCGTTGGTATATGCCGAAAAGTACCGAATGTATGCATATGGTTAATACGGAAAATAACGTTAAGGGGCACCTTTGAACCTCTGTGGTGGCCAGACGGGCCCGGATCCCAGAAAAATATTTAAGTGGGGAATAGCTTGGGTCAAAACATTTAAAATGAGCTAGATCCGGTTCGGAACTTTGCCGTAGGGATATATCGAGGAGTACCGAATGTGTGGTTGATATGGAAAATACGTAAATGGGCAAATTTGAACCTCTCTGGTGGCCAGACGGGCCCGGATCCCAGAAAAATATTTAAGTGGCAAATAGCTCGGATCAATACCTTTAAAATGAGCTAGGTCCGGTTCGGAACTTTGCCGTAGGGATATGTCGAGGAGTACCGAATGTGTGGTTGATTTGGAAAATACGTAAATGGGCAACTTTGAACCTCTGTGGTGGCCAGACGGGCCCGGATCCCAGAAAAATATTTAAGTGGGGAATAGCTTGGGTCAATACCTTTAAAATGAGCTAGGTCCGGTTCGGAACTTTGCCGTTGGTATATGCCGAAAAGTACCGAATGTATGCATATGGTTAATACGGAAAATAACGTTAAGGGGCACCTTTGAACCTCTGTGGTGGCCAGACGGGCCCGGATCCCAGAAAAATATTTAAGTGGGGAATAGCTTGGGTCAATACCCCTATATCCTCCCGCCGACCGAGAAAATCCGGATTCCCTCCGACCGGGTCCGGACCCAAAAAATAAAATCGTCATTATTTCAATAATTTATCACTTAGACTAACCATTCTTACATTTTTTATAAACTCTGAATATGTTGCTTTCCATTGATCATTCACCGATAACTGTTTATTCTTTGGTATTTGAGGAAAAAAGGATAATATTTTATGAACCCTTTTCAGAATTGGATTCCCGCTCGCCGGATATACACCTCATTCAAAAATATGCTTTATTTTTTTTACTGCGCAAAATAAACAGGCCATTCAAAGCTAAACATTTACATATGGATATATATGAATGACCGAATTAGAACCCATTGATTTATTTCACCAACCCACTCGATTTTTAAGGTACATAAATTAGTGTCATATTTTGATATTTTGGGATTTTGATATTGCTTACCAAGGATCATATACAAATACTATATTTTTGTCTATTTACCTGTTATAACTGTATTTCTTCAAGCGTTTATGATATATTATGTATTGTTCGTTAGGAAACGATTAGTTTTCCCTCAATAAATAAATACAAATTGCAGAAATGTAATATCAAACATTTACAAAAATATACACTCCGGAAAATTCCGGACTGAATGAGAAATTAGAAAAAAAGGACACATAAAAAGCTTCTAATTTTTTTAACAACGTGATATATATCGGAATAATGATATTTTACATTAGGGGTAATCAATAAACTACCATAAAATCAAAAACCCATCAATCAGTTGTTATAACCCACTCGATTTATAAGGTAAAACAAATTAGTGTCATATTTTGATATTTTGGGATTTTGATATTGTTTACCTATGGCCATACACAAATACATTTTTTTGTCTATTTAGCTGTATTAACTGTATTTCTTCAAGTGTCTATGATAGATTATGTATTGTTTGTTAAGAAACAATCAGTTTTCCCTCAATAAATGAATACAAATTGCAAAAATGTAATATCAAAAATTTACAAAAATATACACTCCGGAAAATTCCGGACTGAATGAGCAAATTAGAAAAAAAGGACACATAAAAAGCTTCATATTTCTTTAACAATGTCATATATATCGGAATAATGATATTTTACATTAAGGGTAATCAATATACTACCATAAAATCAAAAACCCACCAATCAGTTGTTATAATCTACTCGATTTTTAAGGTAAAACAAGTTAGTGTCATATTTTGATATTTTTGGATTTTGATATTGCTTACCAACGATCATATATACATTGTTTACCAACGATCATATATACATACATATTTTTTGTCTATTGATCTATTATAACTGTATTTCTTCAAGTGTTTTTGGTCGATAATGTATTGTTTGTTAAGAACCAATTTGTTTTCCCTCAATAAATGAATATAAATACCAGAAATGTAATATCAAAAAATTACAAAAATATACACTCCGGAAAATTCCGGACTGAATGATGAATTAGTAAAAAAAAGGACACATAAAATCTTCTTATTTTTATAACCATGTGATATATATCGGAATAATGATGTTTAACACTAAGGGTAATCAATATACTACCATAAAATCAAAAAAATATTGATCAGTTGTTACAACCCACTCGATTTTAAAGCTCGGTAGTTGCCTTTATGTTGGTTTTATAGGCTTCGATGATGGCTTATCGTGTTTTCCGCTTAATGAGCAACCTATTTATGTTGAAAAACACATCTTTTAGTTAGCCAAGGCCTTTACGATGAAAATGACACCTTGTATAGACCAATGACATGCTCAGTTTGGTCCCTAGGTTGAAAAGATCCGGGGTTGGTATGGTCAATATTGTTGTCTGGCTATCCAAATTGGGGGTAGGGGTCGATTAAATATTTGTTTAGGCTTACCTGCACATATTTTAGTATAAATAAAGATTCAGTCATGTAGTAGACACACTTAGCTTTAGTTTGAGCTATAATATACCCCAATGGCATGTCTGGGCGGTGCAGGGGGAATATTTTCACTTTAATGGAAATTTGCCTTTATGTTGGTTTTCTAGGCTTTTATGATGGTTTATCGTGTTTTCCACTTAATGAGGAACTCTTTATGTTGAAAAACACATCTTTTAGTTAGCCAAGGCCTTTACGATGAAAATGACACCTTGTATAGACCAATGACATGCTCAGTTTGGTCCCTAGGTTGAAAAGATCCGGGGTTGGTATGGTCAATATTGTTGTCTGGCTATCCAAATTGGGGGTAGGGGTCGATTAAATATTTTTTTTGGCTTACCTGCACATATTTTAGTATAAATAAAGATTCAGTCATGTAGTAGACACACTTAGCTTTAGTTTGAGCTATAATATACCCCAATGGCATGTCTGGGCGGTGCTGGGGGAATATTTTCACTTTAATGGAAATTTGCCTTTATGTTGGTTTTCTAGGCTTTTATGATGGTTTATCGTGTTTTCCTTTTAGAAAGGCAACTATTTATGTTGGAAAACACATCTTAAAGTTAGCCAAGGCCTTTACGGTGAAAATGACACCTTGTATAGACCAATGATATGCTCAGTTTGGTCCCTAGGGTGAAAAGATCCGGGGTTGGTATGGTCAATATTGTTGTCTGGCTATCCAAATTGGGGGTAGATGTCGATTAAATATTTTTTTGGCTTACCTCCACATATTTTAGCATAAATAAAGACTCAGGCATGTAATAGACACCCTGAGCTTTAGTTTGAGCTATATTATACCCCAATGGCATGCCTGGGCGGTGCTGGGGGAATATTTTCACTCTTATGCGTAGTTGCCTTTATGTTGGTTTTCTAGGCTTTTATGATGGTTTATCGTGTTTTCCTTTTAGAAAGGCAACTATTTATGTGGAAAACACATCTTAAAGTTAGCCAAGGCCTTTACGGTGAAAATGACACCTTGTATAGAGCAATGATATGCTCATTTTGGTCCCTAGGGTGAAAAGATCCGGGGTTGGTATGGTCAATATTGTTGTCTGGCTATCCAAATTGGGGGTAGGGGTCGCTTAAATATTTTTTTGGCTTACCACCACATATTTTAGCATAAATAAAGACTGAGGCATGTAATAGACACCCTGAGCTTTAGTTTGAGCTATAGTATACCCCAATGGCATGCCTGAGCGCTGCTGAAGGAAGATTTTCACTGTTATGGGTAGTTGACTTTATGTTGGTTTTCTAGGCTTTTATGGTGGTTTAACGTGTTTTTCGCTTGATAATGCACCTATTTATGTTGGAAAACACATCTTAAAGTTTGCCAAGGCCTTTACGATGAAAATGACACCTTGTATAGACCAATGATAAGCTCAGTTTGGTCCCTAGGGTGAAAAGATCCGGGGATGGTATGGTCAATATTGTTGTCTGGCTATCCAAATTGGGGGTAGGGGTCGATTAAATATTTTTTTGGCTTACCTGCACATATTTTAGTATAAATAAAGATTCAGGCATGTAGTAGACACCCTTAGCTCCAGTTTGAGCTATATTATACCCCAATGGCATGCCTGGGCGTTGCTTGGGGAATATTTTCACTCTTATGTGTAGTTGCCTTTATGTTGGTTTTCTAGGCTTTTATGATGGTTTATCGTGTTTTCCTTTTAGAAAGGCAACTATTTATGTTGGAAAACACATCTTAAAGTTAGCCAAGGCCTTTACGGTGAAAATGACACCTTGTATAGACCAATGATATGCTCAGTTTGGTCCCTAGGGTGAAAAGATCCGGGGTTGGTATGGTCAATATTGTTGTCTGGCTATCCAAATTGGGGATAGGGGTCGATTAAATATTTTTTTGGCTTACCACCACATATTTTAGCATAAATAAAGACTCAGGCATGTAATAGACACCCTGAGCTTTAGTTTGAGCTATAGTATACCCCAATGGCATGCCTGAGCGGTGCTGAGGGAAGATTTTCACTTTAATGGAAATTTGCCTTTATGTTGATTTTCTAGGCTTTTATGATGGTTTATCGTGTTTTCCGCTTAATGAGGAACCTATTTATGCTGGAAAACACATCTTAAAGTTTGACAAGGCCTTTACGATGAAAATGACACCTTGTATAGACCAATGATATGCTCAGTTTGGTCCCTAGGGTGAAAAGATCCGGGGTTGGTATGGTCAATATGTTGTCTGGCTATCCAAATTGGGGGTAGAGGTCGATTAAAAATTTGTTTGGCCTACCTCCACATATTTTAGTATAAATAAAGATTCAGGCATGTAGTAGACACACTTAGCTTTAGTTTGAGCTATAATATACCCCAATGGCATGCCTGGGCGGTGCTGGGGGAAGATTTTCGCTCTTTTGGATATTTGCCTTTATGTTGGTTTTCTATGCTTTTATGATGGTTCATCGTGATTTCCGCTTAATGAAGCACCTATTAATGTTAGAAAACACATCTTTAAGTTAGCCAAGGCCTTTACGATGAAAATGACACCTTGTATAGACCAATGATAAGCTCAGTTTGGTCCCTAGGGTGAAAACATCCGGGGATGGTATGGTCAATATTGGCGTCTGGCTATCCAAATTGGGGGTAGGGGTCGATTAAATATTTTTTTGGCTTACCTGCACATATTTTAGTATAAATAAAGATTCAGGCATATAGTAGACACCCTTAGCTTCAGTTTGAGCTATAGTATACCCCAATGGCATGTCTGGGCGGTGCTGGGGGAAGATTTTCACTCTTATGGATAGTTGCCTTTATGTTGGTTTTCTAGGCTTTTATGATGGTTTATTGTGTTTTCCTTTTGAAAAAGCAACTATTTATGTTGGAAAACACATCTTAAAGATAGCCAAGGCCTTTACGGTGAAAATGACACCTTGTATAGACCAATGATATGCTCAGTTTGGTCCCTAGGGTGAAAAGATCCGGGGTTGGTATGGTCAATATTGTTGTCTGGCTATCCAAATTGGGGGTAGGGGTCGATTAAATATTTGTTTGGCTTACCTGCACATATTTTAGTATAAATAAAGATAAAGGCATGTAGTAGACACCCTTAGCTCCAGTTTAAGCTATATTATACCCCAATGGCATGCCTGGGCGGTGCTGGGGGAATATTTTCACTCTTATGTGTAGTTGCCTTTATGTTGGTTTTCTAGGCTTTTATGATGGTTTATCGTGTTTTCCTTTTAGAAAGGCAACTATTTATGTTGGAAAACACATCTTAAAGTTAGCCAAGGCCTTTACGGTGAAAATGACACCTTGTATAGACCAATGATATGCTCAGTTTGGTCCCTAGGGTGAAAAGATCCGGGGTTGGTATGGTCAATATTGTTGTCTGGCTATCCAAATTGGGGATAGGGGTCGATTAAATATTTTTTTGGCTTACCACCACATATTTTAGCATAAATAAAGACTCAGGCATGTAATAGACACCCTGAGCTTTAGTTTGAGCTATAGTATATCCCAATGGCATGCCTGAGTGGTGCTGAGGGAAGATTTTCACTTTAATGGAAATTTGCCTTTATGTTGATTTTCTAGGCTTTTATGATGGTTTATCGTGTTTTCCGCTTAATGAGTAACCTATTTATGCTGGAAAACACATCTTAAAGTTTGACAAGGCCTTTACGATGAAAATGACACCTTGTATAGACCAATGATATGCTCAGTTTGGTCCCTAGGGTGAAAAGATCCGGGGTTGGTATGGTCAATATGTTGTCTGGCTATCCAAATTGGGGGTAGAGGTCGATTAAATATTTGTTTGGCCTACCTCCACATATTTTAGTATAAATAAAGATTCAGGCATGTAGTAGACACACTTAGCTTTAGTTTGAGCTATAATATACCCCAATGGCATGCCTGGGCGGTGCTGGGGAAAGATTTTCGTTCTTTTGGATATTTGCCTTTATGTTGGTTTTCTATGCTTTTATGATGGTTCATTGTGATTTCCGCTTAATGAAGCACCTATTAATGTTAGAAAACACATCTTTAAGTTAGCCAAGGCCTTTACGATGAAAATGACACCTTGTATAGACCAATGATACACTCAGTTTGTTCCCTAGGGTGAAAAGATCTGGGGACGGTACGGTCAATATTAGCGTCTGGCTATCCAAATTGGGGGTAGAGGTCGATTAAATATCTTTTTGGCTTACGTTCACATATTTTAGCATAAATAAAGATTCAGGCATGTAGTAGACACACTTAGCTTTAGTTTGAGCTATAGTATACCCCAATGGCATGTCTGGGCGGTGCTGGGGGAAGATTTTCACTCTTATGGATACTTGCCTTTATGTTGGTTTTCTAGGCTTTTATGATGGTTTATCGTGTTTTCCTTTTAGAAAAGCAACTATTTATGTTGGAAAACACATCTTAAAGTTAGCTAAGGCCTTTACGGTGAAAATGACACCTTGTATAGACCAATGATATGCTCAGTTTGGTCCCTAGGGTGAAAAGATCCGGGGTTGGTATGGTCAATATTGTTGTCTGGCTATCCAAATTGGGGGTAGAGGTCGATTAAATATTTGTTTGGCCTACCTCCACATATTTTAGTATAAATAAAGATTCAGGCATGTAGTAGACACACTTAGCTTTAGTTTGAGCTATAATATACCCCAATGGCATGCCTGGGCGGTGCTGGGGGAAGATTTTCGCTCTTTTGGATATTTGCCTTTATGTTGGTTTTCTATGCTTTTATGATGGTTCATCGTGATTTCCGCTTAATGAAGCACCTATTAATGTTAGAAAACACATCTTTAAGTTAGCCAAGGCCTTTACGATGAAAATGACACCTTGTATAGACCAATGATACACTCAGTTTGTTCCCTAGGGTGAAAAGATCTGGGGACGGTAGGGTCAATATTGGCGTCTGGCTATCCAAATTGGGGGTAGAGGTCGATTAAATATTTTTTTGGCTTACGTTCACATATTTTAGTATAAATAAAGATTCAGGCATGTAGTAGACACACTTAGCTTTAGTTTGAGCTATAGTATACCCCAATGGCATGTCTGGGCGGTGCTGGGGGAAGATTTTCACTGTTATGGGTAGTTGACTTTATGTTGGTTTTCTAGGCTTTTATGATGGTTTATCGTGTTTTCCTTTTAGAAAGGCAACTATTTATGTTGGAAAACACATCTTAAAGTTAGCCAAGGCCTTTACGGTGAAAATGACACCTTGTATAGACCAATGATATGCTCAGTTTGGTCCCTAGGGTGAAAAGATCCGGGGTTGGTATGGTCAATATTGTTGTCTGGCTATCCAAATTGGGGGTAGGGGTCGATTAAATATTTTTTTGGCTTACCTGCACATATTTTAGTATAAATAAAGATTCAGGCATGTAGTAGACACCCTTAGCTCCAGTTTGAGCTATATTATACCCCAATGGCATGCCTGGGCGGTGCTGGGGGAATATTTTCACTCTTATGTGTAGTTGCCTTTATGTTGGTTTTCTAGGCTTTTATGATGGTTTATCGTGTTTTCCTTTTAGAAAGGCAACTATTTATGTTGGAAAACACATCTTAAAGTTAGCCAAGGCCTTTACGGTGAAAATGACACCTTGTATAGACCAATGATATGCTCAGTTTGGTCCCTAGGGTGAAAAGATCCGGGGTTGGTATGGTCAATATTGTTGTCCGGCTATCCAAATTGGGGTAGGGGTCGATTAAATATTATTTTGGCTTACCTCCACATATTTTAGCATAAATAAAGACTCAGGCATGTAATAAACACCCTGAGCTTTAGTTTGAGCTATAGTATACCCCAATGGCATGCCTGAGCGGTGCTGAGGGAAGATTTTCACTTTAATGGAAATTTGCCTTTATGTTGATTTTCTAGGCTTTTATGATGGTTTATCGTGTTTTCCGCTTAATGAGGAACTATTTATGTTGGAAAACACATCTTTAAGTTAGCCAAGGCCTTTACGATTAAAATGACACCTTGTATAGACCAATGACATGCTCAGTTTGGTCCCTAGGGTGAAAAGATCCGGGGTTGGTATGGTCAATATTGTTGTCTGGCTATCCAAATTGGGGGTAGGGGTCGATTAAATACTTTTTTGGCTTACCTCAATATATTTTAGCATAAATAAAGATTCAGGCATGTAGTAGACACCCTTAGCTCCAGTTTGAGCTATAGTATACCCCAATGGCATGTCTGGGCGGTGCTGGGGGAAGATTTTCACTCTTATTGATATTTGCCTTTATGTTGGTTTTCTAGGCTTTTATGTTGGTTTATCGTGTTTTCCGTTTAATGAGGAAACTATTTATGTTGGAAAGCACATCTTAAAGTTTGCCAAGGCCTTTACGATGAACATGACACCTTCTATAGACCAATGATAGGCTGAGTTGGTCCCTAGGGTGAAAAGATCCGGGGTTGGTAAGGTCAATATTGGCGTCTGGCTATCCAAATTGGGGGTAGGGGTCGATTAAATATTTGTTTGGCCTACGTCCACATATTTTAGTATAGATAAAGATTCAGGCATGCAGTAGACACCCTAAGAATTAGTTTGAGCTATAGTATACCCCAATGGCATGTCTGGGCGGTGCTGGGGGAAGATTTTCACTCTCATGGAAATTTGCCTTTATGTTGGTTTTCTAAGCTTTTATGATGATTTATCGTGTTTTCCGCTTAATGAGGAACCTATTTATGTTGGAAAACACATCTTAAAGTTTGCCAAGGCCTTTACAATGAAAATGACACCTTGTATAGACCAATGATAGGCTCAGTTTGGTCCCTAGGGTGAAAAGATCCGGGGTAGGTATGGTCAATATTGTTGTCTGGCTATCCAAATTGGGGTTAGGGTTCGATTAAATATTTTCTTGGCTTACGTTCACATATTTCAGTATAAATAAAGATTCAGGCATGTAGTAGACACACTTAGCTTTAGTTTGAGGTATAAAATACCCCAATGGCATGCCTGGGCGGTGCTGGGGGGAAGATTTTCACTCTTATGGATATTTGCCTTTATCTTGGTTTTCTATGCTTTTATGATGGTTCATCAAGATTTCCGCTTAATGAAGCACCTATTAATGTTAGAAAACACATTCTTAAGTTAGCCAAGGCCTTTACGATGAAAATGACACCTTGTATAGACAAATGATATGCTCAGTTTGGTCCCTAGGGTGAAAAGATCCGGGGTAGGTATGGTCAATATTGGCGTCTGGCTATCCAAATTGGGGGTAGGGGTCGATTAAATATTTTCCTGGCTTACGTTCACATATTTTAGTATAAATAAAGATTCAGGCATGTAGAAGACACCCTAAGCATTAGTTTGAGCTATAATATACCCCAATGGCATGCCTTGGCGGTGCTGGGGGGAATTTTTCACTTTTATGGATATTTGCCTTTATGTTGGTTTTCTATGCTTTTATGATGGTTTATCGTGATTTCCGCTTAATGAGGAAACTATTTATGTTGGAAAACACATCGTAAATATAGCCAAGGCCTTTACGGTAAAAATGACACCTTGTATAGACCAATGATAGGCTCAGTTTGGTCCCTAGGGTGAAATGATCCGGGGTTGGTATGGTCAATATTGGCGTCTGGCTATCCAAATTGGGGGTAGGGGTCGATTAAATATTTGTTTGGCCTACGTCCACATATTTTAGTATAGATAAAGATTCAGGCATGTAGTAGACACCCTCAGAATTAGTTTGAGCTATAGAATACCCCAATTGCATGTCTGGGCGGTGCTGGGGGAAGATTTTCACTTTAATGGAAAGTTGCCTTTATGTTGGTTTTCTAGGCTTTTATGATGGTTTATCGTGTTTTCCGCTTAATGAGGAACCTATTTATGCTGGAAAACACATCTTAAAGTTTGACAAGGCCTTTACGATGAAAATGACACCTTGTATAGACCAATGATATGCTCAGTTTGGTCCCTAGGGTGAAAAGATTCGGGGTTGGTATGGTCAATATTGTTGTCTGGCTATCCAAATTGGGGGTAGAGGTCGATTAAATATTTTTTTGGCTTACCTCCACATATTTAAGTATAAATAAAGATTCAGGCATGTAGTAGACACACTTAGCTTTAGTTTGAGCTCTAATATATCCCAATGGCATGCCTGGGCAGTGCTGGGGGAAGATTTTCACTCTTATGGATATTTGCCTTTATGTTGGTTTTCTATGCTTTTATGATGGTTTATCGTGTTTTCCGCTTAATGAGGAACCTATTTATGTTGGAAAACACATCTTAAAGTTTGACAAGGCCTTTACGATGAAAATGACACCTTGTATAGACCAATGATAGGCTCAGTTTGGTCCCTAGGGTGAAAAGATCCGGGGATGGTATGGTCAATATTGTTGTCTGGCTATCCAAATTGGGGGTAGGGGTCGATTAAATATTTTTTTGGCTTACCTCCATATATTTTAGCATAAATAAAGATTCAGGCATGTAGTAGACACCCTGAGCTTTAGTTTGACCTGTAGTATACCCCAATGGCATGTCTGGGCGGTGCTGGGGGGAGATTTTCACTCTTATGGGTAGTTGCCTTTATGTTGGTTTTCTAGGCTTTGATGGTGGTTTATCGTGTTTTCCACTTAATGAGAAACCTATTTATGTTGAAAAACACATCTTTTAGTTAGCCAAGGCCTTTACGATGAAAATGACACCTTGTATAGACCAATGACATGCTCAGTTTGGTCCCTAGGGTGAAAAGATCCGGGGTAGGTATGGTCAATATTGTTGTCTGGCTATCCAAATTGGAGGTAAGGGTCGAATAGATATTTTTTTGGCTTACCTTCACATATTTTAGCATAAATAAAGATTCAGGCATGTAGTAGACACCCTGAGCTTTAGTTTGAGCTATAGTATACCCCAATGGCTTGTCTGGGCGGTGCTGGGGGAAGATTTCCACTTTAATGGAAAGTTGCCTTTATGTTGGTTTTCTAGGCTTTTATGATGGTTTATCGTGTTTTCCGCTTAATGAGGAACCTATTTATGCTGGAAAACACATCTTAAAGTTTGACAAGGCCTTTACGATGAAAATGACACCTTGTATAGACCAATAATATGCTCAGTTTGGTCCCTAGGGTGAAAAGATTCGGGGTTGGTATGGTCAATATTGTTGTCTGGCTATCCAAATTGGGGGTAGAGGTCGATTAAATATTTTTTTGGCTTACCTCCACATATTTAAGTATAAATAAAGATTCAGGCATGTAGTAGACACACTTAGCTTTAGTTTGAGCTCTAATATATCCCAATGGCATGCCTGGGCAGTGCTGGGGGAAGATTTTCACTCTTATGGATATTTGCCTTTATGTTGGTTTTCTATGCTTTTATGATGGTTTATCGTGTTTTCCGCTTAATGAGGAACCTATTTATGTTGGAAAACACATCTTAAAGTTTGACAAGGCCTTTACGATGAAAATGACACCTTGTATAGACCAATGATAGGCTCAGTTTGGTCCCTAGGGTGAAAAGATCCGGGGATGGTATGGTCAATATTGTTGTCTGGCTATCCAAATTGGGGGTAGGGGTCGATTAAATATTTTTTTGGCTTACCTCCATATATTTTAGCATAAATAAAGATTCAGGCATGTAGTAGACACCCTGAGCTTTAGTTTGACCTGTAGTATACCCCAATGGCATGTCTGGGCGGTGCTGGGGGGAGATTTTCACTCTTATGGGTAGTTGCCTTTATGTTGGTTTTCTAGGCTTTGATGGTGGTTTATTGTGTTTTCCACTTAATGAGAAACCTATTTATGTTGAAAAACACATCTTTTAGTTAGCCAAGGCCTTTACGATGAAAATGACACCTTGTATAGACCAATGACATGCTCAGTTTGGTCCCTAGGGTGAAAAGATCCGGTGTAGGTATGGTCAATATTGTTGTCTGGCTATCCAAATTGGAGGTAAGGGTCGAATAAATATTTTTTTGGCTTACCTTCACATATTTTAGCATAAATAAAGATTCAGGCATGTAGTAGACACCCTGAGCTTTAGTTTGAGCTATAGTATACCCCAATGGCTTGTCTGGGCGGTGCTGGGGGAAGATTTTCACTTTAATGGAAAGTTGCCTTTATGTTGGTTTTCTAGGCTTTTATGATGGTTTATCGTGTTTTCCGCTTAATGAGGAACCTATTTATGCTGGGAAACACATCTTAAAGTTTGACAAGGCCTTTACAATGAAAATGACACCTTGTATAGACCAATGATATGCTCAGTTTGGTCCCTAGGGTGAAAAGATTCGGGGTTGGTATGGTCAATATTGTTGTCTGGCTATCCAAATTGGGGGTAGAGGTCGATTAAATATTTGTTTGGCTTACCTCCACATATTTAAGTATAAATAAAGATTCAGGCATGTAGTAGACACACTTAGCTTTAGTTTGAGCTCTAATATATCCCAATGGCATGCCTGGGCAGTGCTGGGGGAAGATTTTCACTCTTATGGATATTTGCCTTTATGTTGGTTTTCTATGCTTTTATGATGGTTTATCGTGTTTTCCGCTTAATGAGGAACCTATTTATGTTGGAAAACACATCTTAAAGTTTGACAAGGCCTTTACGATGAAAATGACACCTTGTATAGACCAATGATAGGCTCAGTTTGGTCCCTAGGGTGAAAAGATCCGGGGATGGTATGGTCAATATTGTTGTCTGGCTATCCAAATTGGGGGTAGGGGTCGATTAAATATTTTTTTGGCTTACCTCCATATATTTTAGCATAAATAAAGATTCAGGCATGTAGTAGACACCCTGAGCTTTAGTTTGACCTGTAGTATACCCCAATGGCATGTCTGGGCGGTGCTGGGGGGAGATTTTCACTCTTATGGGTAGTTGCCTTTATGTTGGTTTTCTAGGCTTTGATGGTGGTTTATCGTGTTTTCCACTTAATGAGAAACCTATTTATGTTGAAAAACACATCTTTTAGTTAGCCAAGGCCTTTACGATGAAAATGACACCTTGTATAGACCAATGACATGCTCAGTTTGGTCCCTAGGGTGAAAAGATCCGGGGTAGGTATGGTCAATATTGTTGTCTGGCTATCCAAATTGGAGGTAAGGGTCGAATAAATATTTTTTTTGGCTTACCTTCACATATTTTAGCATAAATAAAGATTCAGGCATGTAGTAGACACCCTGAGCTTTAGTTTGAGCTATAGTATACCCCAATGGCTTGTCTGGGCGGTGCTTGGGGAAGATTTTCACTTTAATGGAAATCTGCTTTTATGTTGGTTTTCTAGGCTTTATGATGGTTTATCGTGTTTTCCGCCTAATGAGGAACTATTTATGTTGGAAAACACATCTTATAGTTAGCCAAGGCCTTTACGATGAAAATGACACCTTGTATAACCCAATGATAAGCTCAGTTTGGTCCCTAGGGTGAAAAGATCCGGGGTTGGTATGGTCAATATTGTTGTCTGGCTATCCAAATTGGGGGTAGGGGTCGATTAAATATTTTTTTTGGCTTACCTGCACATATTTTAGCATAAATAAAGATTCAGGTATGTAGTAGACACCCTAAACATTAGTTTGAGCTATAGTATACCCCAATGGCATGCCTGGGCGGCTCTGGGAGAATATTTTCACTCTTATGGAGATTTGCCTTTATGTTGGTTTTCTATGCTTTTATGATGGTTCATCGTGATTTCCGCTTAATGAAGCACCTATTAATGTTAGAAAACACATTTTTAAGTTACCCAAGGCCTTTACGATGAAAATGACACCTTGTATAGACCAATGATATGCTCAGTTTGGTCCCTAGGGTGAAAAGATCTGGGGTAGGTATGCTCAATATTGGCGTCTGGCTATCCAAATTGGGGGTAGGGGTCGATTAAATATTTTCTTGGCTTACGTTCACATATTTTAGTATAAATAAAGATTCAGGCATGTAGTAGACACCCTTAGCTTTAGTTTTAGTTATAACATACTCCAATGGCATGCCTGGGCGGTGCTGGGGGAAGATTTTCACTCTTATGTGTAGTTGCCTTTATGTTGGTTTTCTAGGCTTTTATGATGGTTTATCGTGTTTTCCTTTTAAAAAGGCAACTATTTATGTTGGAAAACACATCTTAAAGTTAGCCAAGGCCTTTACGGTGAAAATGACACCTTGTATAGACCAATGATATGCTCAATTTGGTCCCTAGGGTGAAAAGATCCGGGGTAGGTATGGTCAATATTGTTGTCTGGCTATCCAAATGGGGGGTAGAGGTTGATTAAATATTTGTTTGGCTAACCTCTACATATTTTAGTATAAATAAATATTCATGCATGTAGTAGACACCCTTAGCTTTAGTTTGAGCTATAATATACCCCAATGGCATGCCTGGGCGGTGCTGGGGGAAGATTTTCACTATTATGGGTATTTGCCTTTATGTTGGTTTTCTAGGCTTTTATGATGGTTCATCATGTTTTCCCCTTAATGAAGCTCCTATTACTGTTAGAAAACACATCTTTAAGTTAGCCAAGGCCTTTACGATGAAAATGACTCCTTGTATAGACCAATGATATGCTCAGTTTGGTTCCTAGGGTGAAAAGATCCGGGGTAGGTACGGTCAATATTGGCGTCTGGCTATCCAAATTGGGGGTAGAGGTCGATTGAATATTTTTTTGGCTTACGTTCACGTATTTTAGTATAAATAAAGTTTCAGGTTTGTAGTAGACACCCTAAACATTAGTTTGAGCTATAGTATACCCCAATGGCATGCCTGGGCGGTGCTGGGAGAAGATTTTCACTCTTATTGATATTTGCCTTTATGTTGGTTTTCTAGGCTTTTATGTTGGTTTATCGTGTTTTCCGTTTAATGAGGAAACTATTTATGTTGGAAAGCACATCTTAAAGTTTGCCAAGGCCTTTACGATGAACATGACACCTTCTATAGACCAATGATAGGCTGAGTTGGTCCCTAGGGTGAAAAGATCCGGGGTAGGTATGGTCAATATTGGCCTCTGGCTATCCAAATTGGGGGTAGGGGTCGATTAAATATTTTCTTGGCTTACATTCACATATTTTAGTATAAATAGAGATTCAGGCATGTAGTAGACACACTTAGCTTTAGTTTGAGCTATAAAATACCCCAATGGCATGCCTGGGCGGTGCTGGGGGAAGATTTATACTCTTATGGATATTTGCCTTTATGTTGGTTTTCTATGCTTTTATGATGGTTCATCAAGATTTCCGCTTAATGAAGCACCTATTAATGTTAGAAAACACATTTTTAAGTTAGCCAAGGCCTTTACGATGAAAATGACACCTTGTATAGACCAATGATATGCTCAGTTTGGTCCCTAGGGTGAAAAGATCCGGGGTAGGTATGGTCAATATTGGCGTCTGGCTATCCAAATTGGGGGTAGGGGTCGATTAAATATTTTTCTGGCTTACGTTTACATATTTTAGTATAAATACAGATTCAGGCATGTAGTAGACACCCTAAGCATTAGTTTGAGCTATAATATACCCCAATGGCATGCCTTGGCGTTGCTGGGGGAATTTTTCACTTTTATGGATATTTGCCTTTATGTTGGTTTTCTATGCTTTTATGATGGTTTATCGTGATTTCCGCTTAATGAGGAAACTATTTATGTTGGAAAACACATCGTAAATATAGCCAAGGCCTTTACGGTAAAAATGACACCTTGTATAGACCAATGATAGGCTCAGTTTGGTCCCTAGGGTGAAAAGATCCGGGGTTAGTATGGTCAATATTGGCGTCTGGCTATCCAAATTGGGGGTAGGGGTCGATTAAATATTTGTTTGGCCAACGTCCACATATTTTAGTATAGATAAAGATTCAGGCATGTAGTAGACACCCTAAGAATTAGTTTGAGCTATAGAATACCCCAATTGCATGTCTGGGCGGTGCTGGGGGAAGATTTTCACTTTAATGCAAAGTTGCCTTTATGTTGGTTTTCTAGGCTTTTATGATGGTTTATCGTGTTTTCCGCTTAATGAGGAACCTATGTATGCTGGAAAACACATCTTAAAGTTTGACAAGGCCTTTACGATGAAAATGACACCTTGTATAGACCAATGATATGCTCAGTTTGGTCCCTAGGGTGAAAAGATCCGGGGTAGGTATGGTCAATATTGGCCTCTGGCTATCCAAATTGGGGGTAGAGGTCGATTAAATATTTTTTTGGCTTACCTCCACATATTAAAGTACAAATAAAGATTCAGGCATGTAGTAGACACACTTAGCTTTAGTTTGAGCTATAATATATCCCAATGGCATACCTGGGCGGTGCTGGGGGAAGATTTTCACTATTATGGATATTTGCCTTTATGTTGGTTTTCTACGCTTTTATGATGGTTCATCGTGATTTCCGCTTAATGAAGCACCTATTAATGTTAGAAAACACATCTTAAAGTTAGCCAATGCCTTTACGATGAAAATGACACCTCGTATAGACCAATGATATGCTCAGTTTGGTCCCTAGGGTGAAAAGATCCGGGGTAGGTACGGTCAATAATGGCGTGTGGCTATCCAAATTGGGGGTAGAGGTCGATTAAATATTTTTTTGGCTTACGTTCAAGTATTTTAGTATAAATAAAGTTTCAGGTATGTAGTAGACACCCTGAACATTAGTTTGAGCTATAGTATAACCCAATGGCATGCCTGGGCGGCGCTGGGAAAATATTTTCATTCTTATGGATATTTGCCTTTATGTTGGTTTTCTAGGCTTTTAGGATGGTTTATCGTGTTTTCCACTTAATGAGGAACCTATTTATGTTGGAAAACACATCTTAAAGTTTGACAAGGCCTTAACGATGAAAATGACACCTTGTATAGACCAATGATAGGCTCAGTTTGGTCCCTAGGGTGAAAAGATCCGGGGTAGGTATGGTCAATATTGGCCTCTGGCTATCCAAATTGAGGGTAGGGGTCGATTAAATAATTTCTTGGCTTACGTTCACATATTTTAGTATAAATAAAGATTCAGGCATGTAGTAGACACACTTAGCTTTAGTTTGAGCTATAGTATAACTCAATGGCATGCCTGGGCAACGCTGGGAAAATATTTTCATTCTTATGGATATTTGCCTTTATGTTGGTTTTCTAGGCTTTTAGGATGGTTTATCGTGTTTTCCACTTAATGAGGAACCTATTTATGTTGGAAAACACATCTTAAAGTTTGACAAGGCCTTTACGATGAAAATGACACCTTGTATAGACCAATGATAGGCTCAGTTTGGTCCCTAGGGTGAAAAGATCCGGGGTAGGTATGGTCAATATTGGCCTCTGGCTATCCAAATTGGGGGTAGGGGTCGATTAAATAATTTCTTGGCTTACGTTCACATATTTTAGTATAAATAAAGATTCAGGCATGTAGTAGACACACTTAGCTTTAGTTTGAGCTATAGTATACCCCAATGGCATGCCTGGGCGGTGCTGGGAGACTATTTTCACTCTTATGGATATTTGCCTTTATGTTGGTTTTCTATGCTTTTATGATGGTTCATCGTGTTTTCCGCTTAATGAGGAACCTATTTATGCTGGAAAACACATCTTAAAGTTAGCCAAGGCCTCTACGATGAAAATGACACCTTGTATAGACCAATGCTATGCTCAGTTTGGTCCCTAGGGTGAAAAGATCCGGGGTAGGTATGGTCAATATTGGCGTCTGGCTATCCAAATTGGGGGTAGAGGTCGATTAAACATTTTTTTGGCTTACGTTCACATATTTTAGTATAAATAAAGGTTCAGGCATGTAGTAGACACCCTAAGCATTAGTTTGAGCTATAATATACCCCAATGGCATGCCTTGGCGGTGCTGGGGGGAATTTTTTTACTTTGATGGATATTTGCCTTTATGTTGGTTTTCTATGCTTTTATGATGGTTTATCGTGATTTCCGCTTAATGAGGAAACTATTTATGTTGGAAAACACATCGTAAAGATACCCAAGGCCTTTACGGTAAAAATGACACCTTGTATAGACCAATGATATGCTCAGTTTGGTCCCTAGGGTGAAAAGATCCGGGGTAGGTATGGTCAATATTGGCGTCTGGCTATCCAAATTGGGGGTAGAGGTCGATTAAACATTTTTTTGGCTTACGTTCACATATTTTAGTATAAATAAAGGTTCAGGCATGTAGTAGACACCCTAAGCATTAGTTTGAGCTATAATATACCCCAATGGCATGTCTGGGCGGTGCTGGGGGAAGATTTTCACTCTTATGGGTAGTTGCCTTTATGTTTTTTTTCTAGGCTTTTATGATTGTTTTTTCGTGTTTTCCTTTTAGAAAGGCAACTATTTATGTTGGAAAACACATCTTAAAGTTAGCCAAGGCCTTTACGGTGAAAATGACACCTTGTATAGACCAATGATAGGCTCAGTTTGGTCCCTAGGGTGAAAAGATCCGGGGTTGGTATGGTCAATATTGTTGTCTGGCTATCCAAATTGGGGGTAGGGGTCGATTAAATATTTTTTTGGCTTACCTGCACATATTTTAGTATAAATAAAGATTCAGGCATGTAGTAGACACCCTTAGCTCCAGTTTCGGCATATACCAACGGCAAAGTTTCGAACCGGACCTAGCTCATTTCAAAGGTATTGACCCAGGCTATTCCCCACTTAAATATTTTTCTGGGATCCGGGCCCGTCTGGCCACCACAGAGGTTCAAAGGTGTCCCATAACGTAATTTTCCGTATTAAACACACATTCGGTACTTTTCGGCATATACCAACGGCAAAGTTTCGAACCGGATCTAGCTCATTTCAAAGGTATTGACCCAGGCTATTCCCCACTTAAATATTTTTCTGGGATCCGGGCCCGTCTGGCCACCACAGAGGTTCAAAGGTGTCCCATAACGTAATTTTCCGTATTAAACACACATTCGGTACTTTTCGGCATATACCAACGGCAAAGTTTCGAACCGGACCTAGCTCATTTCAAAGGTATTGACCCAGGCTATTCCCCACTTAAATATTTTTCTGGGATCCGGGCCCGTCTGGCCACCACAGAGGTTCAAAGGTGTCCCATAACGTAATTTTCCGTATTAAACACACATTCGGTACTTTTCGGCATATACCAACGGCAAAGTTTCGAACCGGACCTAGCTCATTTCAAAGGTATTGACCCAGGCTATTCCCCACTTAAATATTTTTTCTGGGATCCGGGCCCGTCTGGCCACCACAGAGGTTCAAAGGTGTCCCATAACGTAATTTTCCGTATTAAACACACATTCGGTACTTTTCGGCATATACCAACGGCAAAGTTTCGAACCGGATCTAGCTCATTTCAAAGGTATTGACCCAGGCTATTCCCCACTTAAATATTTTTCTGGGATCCGGGCCCGTCTGGCCACCACAGAGGTTCAAAGGTGTCCCATAACGTAATTTTCCGTATTAAACACACATTCGGTACTTTTCGGCATATACCAACGGCAAAGTTTCGAACCGGACCTAGCTCATTTCAAAGGTATTGACCCAGGCTATTCCCCACTTAAATATTTTTCTGGGATCCGGGCCCGTCTGGCCACCACAGAGCTGGTTCAAAGGTGTCCCATAACGTAATTTTCCGTATTAAACACACATTCGGTACTTTTCGGCATATATCAACGGCAAAGTTCCGAACCGGACCTAGCTCATTTTAAAGGTATTGACCCAAGCTATTCCCCACTTAAATATTTTTTCTGGGATCCGGGCCCGTCTGGCCACCACAGAGGTTCAAAGTTGCCAATTTACGTATTTTCCATATCAACCACACATTCGGTACTCCTCGACATATCCCTACGGCAAAGTTCCGAATCGGACCTAGCTCATTTCAAAGGTATTGATCCAAGCTATTTGCCACTTAAATATTTTTCTGGGATCCGGGCCCGTCTGTTCACCACAGAGGTTCAAAGGTGCCCCTTAACGTAATTTTCCGTATTAACCATATGCATACATTCGGTACTTTTCGGCATATATCAACGGCAAAGTTCCGAACCGGACCTAGCTCATTTTAAAGGTATTGACCCAAGCTATTCCCCACTTAAATATTTTTCTGGGATCCGGGCCCGTCTGGCCACCACAGAGGTTCAAAGTTGCCAATTTACGTATTTTCCATATCAACCACACATTCGGTACTCCTCGACATATCCCTACGGCAAAGTTCCGAATCGGACCTAGCTCATTTCAAAGGTATTGATCCAAGCTATTTGCCACTTAAATATTTTTCTGGGATCCGGGCCCGTCTGTTCACCACAGAGGTTCAAAGGTGCCCCTTAACGTAATTTTCCGTATTAACCATATGCATACATTCGGTACTTTTCGGCATATATCAACGGCAAAGTTCCGAACCGGACCTAGCTCATTTTAAAGGTATTGACCCAAGCTATTCCCCACTTTAATATTTTTCTGGGATCCGGGCCCGTCTGGCCACCACAGAGG
This sequence comes from Mytilus edulis, assembly GCF_963676685.1. Taxonomy (NCBI): domain Eukaryota; kingdom Metazoa; phylum Mollusca; class Bivalvia; order Mytilida; family Mytilidae; genus Mytilus; species Mytilus edulis. Next base: position 22,343,463 of record NC_092349.1, read on the forward strand.
TTCAAAGTTGCCAATTTACGTATTTTCCATATCAACCACACATTCGGTACTCCTCGACATATCCCTACGGCAAAGTTCCGAATCGGACCTAGCTCATTTCAAAGGTATTGATCCAAGCTATTTGCCACTTAAATATTTTTCTGGGATCCGGGCCCGTCTGTTCACCACAGAGGTTCAAAGGTGCCCCTTAACGTAATTTTCCGTATTAACCATATGCATACATTCGGTACTTTTCGGCATATATCAACGGCAAAGTTCCGAACCGGACCTAGCTCATTTTAAAGGTATTGACCCAAGCTATTCCCCACTTAAATATTTTTCTGGGATCCGGGCCCGTCTGGCCACCACAGAGGTTCAAAGGTGTCCCATAACGTAATTTTCCGTATTAAACACACATTCGGTACTTTTCGGCATATACCAACGGCAAAGTTTCGAACCGGACCTAGCTCATTTCAAAGGTATTGACCCAGGCTATTCCCCACTTAAATATTTTTCTGGGATCCGGGCCCGTCTGGCCACCACAGAGCTGGTTCAAAGGTGTCCCATAACGTAATTTTCCGTATTAAACACACATTCGGTACTTTTCGGCATATATCAACGGCAAAGTTCCGAACCGGACCTAGCTCATTTTAAAGGTATTGACCCAAGCTATTCCCCACTTAAATATTTTTCTGGGATCCGGGCCCGTCTGGCCACCACAGAGGTTCAAAGTTGCCAATTTACGTATTTTCCATATCAACCACACATTCGGTACTCCTCGACATATCCCTACGGCAAAGTTCCGAATCGGACCTAGCTCATTTCAAAGGTATTGATCCAAGCTATTTGCCACTTAAATATTTTTCTGGGATCCGGGCCCGTCTGTTCACCACAGAGGTTCAAAGGTGCCCCTTAACGTAATTTTCCGTATTAACCATATGCATACATTCGGTACTTTTCGGCATATATCAACGGCAAAGTTCCGAACCGGACCTAGCTCATTTTAAAGGTATTGACCCAAGCTATTCCCCACTTAAATATTTTTCTGGGATCCGGGCCCGTCTGGCCACCACAGAGGTTCAAAGTTGCCAATTTACGTATTTTCCATATCAACCACACATTCGGTACTCCTCGACATATCCCTACGGCAAAGTTCCGAATCGGACCTAGCTCATTTCAAAGGTATTGATCCAAGCTATTTGCCACTTAAATATTTTTCTGGGATCCGGGCCCGTCTGTTCACCACAGAGGTTCAAAGGTGCCCCTTAACGTAATTTTCCGTATTAACCATATGCATACATTCGGTACTTTTCGGCATATATCAACGGCAAAGTTCCGAACCGGACCTAGCTCATTTTAAAGGTATTGACCCAAGCTATTCCCCACTTAAATATTTTTCTGGGATCCGGGCCCGTCTGGCCACCACAGAGGTTCAAAGTTGCCAATTTACGTATTTTCCATATCAACCACACATTCGGTACTCCTCGACATATCCCTACGGCAAAGTTCCGAATCGGACCTAGCTCATTTCAAAGGTATTGATCCAAGCTATTTGCCACTTAAATATTTTTCTGGGATCCGGGCCCGTCTGTTCACCACAGAGGTTCAAAGGTGCCCCTTAACGTAATTTTCCGTATTAACCATATGCATACATTCGGTACTTTTCGGCATATATCAACGGCAAAGTTCCGAACCGGACCTAGCTCATTTTAAAGGTATTGACCCAAGCTATTCCCCACTTTAATATTTTTCTGGGATCCGGGCCCGTCTGGCCACCACAGAGGTTCAAAGTTGCCAATTTACGTATTTTCCATATCAACCACACATTCGGTACTCCTCGACATATCCCTACGGCAAAGTTCCGAATCGGACCTAGCTCATTTCAAAGGTATTGATCCAAGCTATTTGCCACTTAAATATTTTTCTGGGATCCGGGCCCGTCTGTTCACCACAGAGGTTCAAAGGTGCCCCTTAACGTAATTTTCCGTATTAACCATATGCATACATTCGGTACTTTTCGGCATATATCAACGGCAAAGTTCCGAACCGGACCTAGCTCATTTTAAAGGTATTGACCCAAGCTATTCCCCACTTAAATATTTTTCTGGGATCCGGGCCCGTCTGGCCACCACAGAGGTTCAAAGGTGTCCCATAACGTAATTTTCCGTATTAAACACACATTCGGTACTTTTCGGCATATACCAACGGCAAAGTTTCGAACCGGACCTAGCTCATTTCAAAGGTATTGACCCAGGCTATTCCCCACTTAAATATTTTTCTGGGATCCGGGCCCGTCTGGCCACCACAGAGCTGGTTCAAAGGTGTCCCATAACGTAATTTTCCGTATTAAACACACATTCGGTACTTTTCGGCATATATCAACGGCAAAGTTCCGAACCGGACCTAGCTCATTTTAAAGGTATTGACCCAAGCTATTCCCCACTTAAATATTTTTCTGGGATCCGGGCCCGTCTGGCCACCACAGAGGTTCAAAGTTGCCAATTTACGTATTTTCCATATCAACCACACATTCGGTACTCCTCGACATATCCCTACGGCAAAGTTCCGAATCGGACCTAGCTCATTTCAAAGGTATTGATCCAAGCTATTTGCCACTTAAATATTTTTCTGGGATCCGGGCCCGTCTGTTCACCACAGAGGTTCAAAGGTGCCCCTTAACGTAATTTTCCGTATTAACCATATGCATACATTCGGTACTTTTCGGCATATATCAACGGCAAAGTTCCGAACCGGACCTAGCTCATTTTAAAGGTATTGACCCAAGCTATTCCCCACTTTAATATTTTTCTGGGATCCGGGCCCGTCTGGCCACCACAGAGGTTCAAAGTTGCCAATTTACGTATTTTCCATATCAACCACACATTCGGTACTCCTCGACATATCCCTACGGCAAAGTTCCGAATCGGACCTAGCTCATTTCAAAGGTATTGATCCAAGCTATTTGCCACTTAAATATTTTTCTGGGATCCGGGCCCGTCTGTTCACCACAGAGGTTCAAAGGTGCCCCTTAACGTAATTTTCCGTATTAACCATATGCATACATTCGGTACTTTTCGGCATATATCAACGGCAAAGTTCCGAACCGGACCTAGCTCATTTTAAAGGTATTGACCCAAGCTATTCCCCACTTAAATATTTTTCTGGGATCCGGGCCCGTCTGGCCACCACAGAGGTTCAAAGGTGTCCCATAACGTAATTTTCCGTATTAAACACACATTCGGTACTTTTCGGCATATACCAACGGCAAAGTTTCGAACCGGACCTAGCTCATTTCAAAGGTATTGACCCAGGCTATTCCCCACTTAAATATTTTTCTGGGATCCGGGCCCGTCTGGCCACCACAGAGCTGGTTCAAAGGTGTCCCATAACGTAATTTTCCGTATTAAACACACATTCGGTACTTTTCGGCATATATCAACGGCAAAGTTCCGAACCGGACCTAGCTCATTTTAAAGGTATTGACCCAAGCTATTCCCCACTTAAATATTTTTCTGGGATCCGGGCCCGTCTGGCCACCACAGAGGTTCAAAGTTGCCAATTTACGTATTTTCCATATCAACCACACATTCGGTACTCCTCGACATATCCCTACGGCAAAGTTCCGAATCGGACCTAGCTCATTTCAAAGGTATTGATCCAAGCTATTTGCCACTTAAATATTTTTCTGGGATCCGGGCCCGTCTGTTCACCACAGAGGTTCAAAGGTGCCCCTTAACGTAATTTTCCGTATTAACCATATGCATACATTCGGTACTTTTCGGCATATATCAACGGCAAAGTTCCGAACCGGACCTAGCTCATTTTAAAGGTATTGACCCAAGCTATTCCCCACTTAAATATTTTTCTGGGATCCGGGCCCGTCTGGCCACCACAGAGGTTCAAAGTTGCCAATTTACGTATTTTCCATATCAACCACACATTCGGTACTCCTCGACATATCCCTACGGCAAAGTTCCGAATCGGACCTAGCTCATTTCAAAGGTATTGATCCAAGCTATTTGCCACTTAAATATTTTTCTGGGATCCGGGCCCGTCTGTTCACCACAGAGGTTCAAAGGTGCCCCTTAACGTAATTTTCCGTATTAACCATATGCATACATTCGGTACTTTTCGGCATATATCAACGGCAAAGTTCCGAACCGGACCTAGCTCATTTTAAAGGTATTGACCCAAGCTATTCCCCACTTAAATATTTTTCTGGGATCCGGGCCCGTCTGGCCACCACAGAGGTTCAAAGTTGCCAATTTACGTATTTTCCATATCAACCACACATTCGGTACTCCTCGACATATCCCTACGGCAAAGTTCCGAATCGGACCTAGCTCATTTCAAAGGTATTGATCCAAGCTATTTGCCACTTAAATATTTTTCTGGGATCCGGGCCCGTCTAGCCACAACAGAGGTCCAAAGTCGTCTTAGGGTGGTCACCGTCATTTAAGCAGTCTCTGGTAGGTGGTCACTATTAATTTCTTTTCTTTTTTGGCTTTCCATAAGTATTTCTATGTATATTTCTATATGTTTCTGGAGTAATTGGATTTTGTTTCATATTTTATATATTAAATTACATCTTTGGTGAATCCTCTGTAATGTTTTATTGATAAAAATCTATATAACATAAAGACAAATATACAACTTGTATCAGGGTTTATATTCGAGGACAACGAAATTTTATGACAGCTTGAAGGGGTCATAAAATGGTATCTTTTCCCTCAGGCTTTATAGTGATTTTCAAGTAAATTTAAATATTGAACCGACGGCTAGCAGTCGGTTAGATATTGAATATCAATTATCGAATGTCAAATAAAGGACAGGCCGCTTACATACATATTTAAAACGGAATGAAATGCTTTAGAAATTAGCAGAAACCGTGAAATTGTCGATTTCCGCTGTTAGATTGCATTTAACTAAGATTTAGCGATTTTTGGAACGTTTGAGCCTCACGCAGTTTTTTGGTTTTTAGACATATCGTCAAAATTGGCTGCTGGAAAAAAGTGGCTGCTATCTTGATTGGCCGATGAAAGTGGCTGCCAGCTTGAGTCTGGTAGCTTCAGACGCATATATAGAGGCCATTACATACATGTAAAACTGCAGTGTATAACATTAATTCCTGTATTCTCCATTTCAGAATCTGAAGAATATATGGTCATATTTACAAAAGAGCACATGGAAATTTTGCTTTAAGTTAAAAAAATTCCACGCCCTAAACTTCAATTGACATTCAACAAATGAAGTGACATTGCTTTCATCTTAAAGGAAAACAATGAAACTACCCATGGTCAACCTGAAGCCGATAATTAATCTGATTAACGATTTATATTTTACGTAGTCACGTAGTAACCTCAATTCCATCATCGTTTCCTTGTTCACGACATGTCACCAAACTGTTCAGTCCTGAGAATAACAACAGATGCCACCAGAAGAACAAGAAAACCGGGACGAATATCCCTTTCGAAGCACGAGTATACTACCGGGTTTTGAAGTGGTTCTGACCTTTAATTTATTACTGTCCCATCTTCGTATTGACTTAATTGAACAAATATGGCACTTTTTAAAGGTGTATTGCTTACGTACACTTTCCTTTTATTCAGTTCGAGCCTATATCCATTACTGTGGCATAACATTGTTTGATTGGTCGGTTGATTGATGTGTGTTTACTTTGCGCCACCTTAGCGCGAAAGGCAATATAGCGTCGAGGTAACATGTGTTCGAACTAAATACATATACAATTTATGTACAATGAATATTGCATGTAAAGAATATCAAACTGGAATGAACTCTGCAATATTTTAAGAATGCCCTAATGTTCCATATGATACAACTTTTCCACAAAAATATGAACAGCATGCACTTGGGGGAGGGGGGACTCACACATATATTCCTTTTAGATCGCAAAGCAATGGACATCTTAAATGACTCCTATTTGAACTAGCTTGTGTTCTCTGGTTATTTGAATGAATGTAATTATTGTTATTTCTGTCATCCATAGTTAAGTAATCTGGTTTGTCTATTCTCTGACTTACGGTATTGCAATGGATGACCTGTCTGGTTCCGTTCAAACATGGTGTCGGGGCGGCAATACTCATATCATCTTTATCATCTTCTAAAACGTTTAAATTCGTTGTAACTGTTAGTGGTGTTTCTGTAATTATTGCTCGTCTTCCATCGTTCTCTAACCATTGACTTACATGGCTGTCCAATTCGTATTTTCCCATTTTAGGCGTCTGTAAATAGTTATGTTTGGCAATAATTTAATCACAAACATGTTCAATAATAATCAACGGCATATTGAAAGGTGAACCCCGGCTCATTTTCTAGTTTTTTTGTTGTTGTAAAAATGAATAAAAATAAATATACATACGTATATACACAAAAAAAAAAGAAAACACAGTTTTGAGACTTCGTCTTTTTATGCCACCACCGTAGCGGAGGGGGCATGAAGTGTTACACTTGTCCGTACGTCCCAAAAATTGGCTTCCGTTCTCTAACTTTAGTTTGCCTCAACCAAATGTTATAAAACTTATACACAATGCTTACTACATTTCATGAGTTATGCCCCTTTATAAACATAACAATTGTTAAATATTTCGTTTCTGTTCTGTAACCGAAGTTTAGTTTGCCTTTACCATATGTTATCAAACTTATACACAATGCTTATTGCCACAAAACACAGATCAAGTTCGAAATTGGGTGGCGTCACTATAACCGTTCATGAGTTATGCCCCTTTATAAACATAAAAATTGCTGAATTTTTCGTTTCCGTTTTCCAACATTAGTAATGTTATAAAATTTATACAAAATGCTTATTGCCACAAAACACAGATCAACTTCGATATTGGATGGCGTCACTTTTACCGTTCATGAGTTATGCCCCTTTATAAACATAAAAATTGCTGAATTTTCCGTTTCCGTTCTCTAGCATTTGTTTGCCTCTTCCAAATGTTATGAAACTTAAACAAGATGCTTATTACCACAAAACACAAATCAAGTTTGAAATTGGGTGGCGTCACTTTTACCGTTCTTGAGTTATGCCCCTTTATAAATGGAAACCATTGCTAAATCTGTCGTTTCCGTTCTCTAACTTTAGTTTGTCTTAACCAAATGTTATGAAACTTATACATAATGCTTATAATCACAAAACGGTCTTAACTACTTGAATACTGTATCTGTATGTGGAAGTTGACTCATGTATATTTACAAGCGGGGGCATTTGTGGCCCATAGACACATTCCCTATTTATTTGGACTTAGTTTGATAAGAAATCTAAATATTTTTGCCACCCCCCTTTTCAGTCATTGTTCGTCGACTTTTCAAGATTGAACCATGATTCGTCTACAGCATATACATTTGTTTTTTTTTATTAATTTCAAATAAAAAAAAAATTTGAGTTTACAACTAGTGTGTTGGAAACACTTTTTATTTTATTTATTTCTCATATACTTAGCATTTATATGATAGTTTTTTGCATGTTGGTTCGAGCGGAAGTGAGGATCCCGAATAACATATAATATAGATTTGTTTAAAAATTTTAAACTATTTTAGTTTGAATAATTGTAAGTAACAGTCACTAGTACGTTTAAATTTAAATATAGAACCTTTTATTTATGGGGAAGATATAGAGCATAAAATTCGAGTAGCAATCGACCGATATTTAAACACGTTAAATGAAATGTAAGTTTTAACTATATCCTGTATCACCTTAGTCTTATACATTTAACATAATCAGATCAGATACAAAAACATCGCTGTTAGGCTCTCCTCATCTAATCAATCAAAAGTTTTATCTTACTTAAAAGTCGACAAATCACAGAATAATAACAATATAGGGTCTTGTTGGCTTTTATTAAGAATGCCGTCCGAATGAGTTTTTGATAAAAATGTCAACACGGATATCAAATTTACTCGTCCCGGATGTGCATGAAATATTTGCCACTGGACGTTATTCAAGCAATAACATAAGAACCGTATATCAGATTTATGAGAAATATTTCAGTGCAAATTTTCAAACCATAAGGCAACTGAAAGTACATGAAGTTGCAAGTCTTTCAAAACTTAATTTTTTAACGTGTATACGTATGTTCAATGAGCTAGAAAATTAAAAAAAAATAGTAATCCGTTGATATGTTCAATGAGCTAGACAATGAAATATTAGTTATACCTTTGTCCGTTGATAAGCATCACTCAGTTTCTTAATCGCAGATGTTTGTTGCATCAATGCATTCCTCATTGTTTTCGAACAGTTCGTCATGAATTGTACAGCATCTTTCAGTCTCTTGTTTCTTAACTTGGTAAAGTCTTTCACATTATAATCCAGAAACATCCTTATGACGTCTTCTTTATCGATATCATTTGCTATAATTTCGATGACCTTTTCAACTTGTTGGTTCATTGCCTGTTCCATACGTTTACAGTTATTTTGCAGTAAATTAAGCGCTGTTTCCAAGTTTTCCATCCTTGCGTTCAAGGTATGCGTGTCTGCAGAGCTACATGTAGTGGCAGTGTTCGACTGAAAGTAGAGAGATTTGACGGTATAGCAATCATCATACCTGTATCTTGTGGCTTCAACTGTTAGAGCACTCAAGGTGCTTGTTGTTCCGTCTCGGTTTTGACAACACAACGGTGGCGAGGGTACATCGTTTGTGGTGACTTCTGATGTGTCCGGGTTTCTATATGTTTTGGCAGTACCCGATAGCGCACTTCGGGAGTTTGATGTCGTTCCGTCTTTGTGTTGACAGCACCATGGTGGAAGTCGAGTTTTATTGTGCGGTGTCTCCTGGTCTCTGTATGATATTGCGTCAGCTTCAATATCATCGAAGACGTTTGATGTTATTCCATTTCTGCAATGAAAATACGTTGGTGAGGCAGTCGAGCTGTTGACGTGTTTGACGGTTGTTTGATGTGATCGTGTCCGCATGCACGGAACTGACGTATTACCAGAAGAAGATGAGGATCCAGTTTGTAACAAACAACATTTTTGTGGTAAAACACTCAAAAATTTTTCCATACTTGTTACGATTGTAGTAAGTTGATCACGTAACAGAGTGACACACCCTGTTGTTTGTTCACAAACGGAAAATCCTTAAACGGATATAAATAGTGAAACTTCATTACAAAAATACAAAATACAATGAAAAGGAGATAAAAATGTATGTAATTGTTCTGTTAATGTTAAAACAAATTGACCTTTGATATAACTTCTGTTATGTCAAGTCGTATAATATGTTCTATTCAAATTAAAGTACAAAATATTGCACGCATTGTTAATTTCTATTAAAATACGTGTATTACAAATTTTGATGCATCACGGGAGACTCTGTTCTAGATTAATTCTTTTTTTTTCTCTTACAATAAAAAATGAGTGTGTGGTTCAAGTAGAATTAGTACTATTATAACATGTATAACGCTGTTAAAGGTAAGAAGCACTGGAGCACCTGAGATTTATGTGGAACTATTGTTTGTAACATCATTTGTCTATTCCTCCCTTTTCCATTTTGTCAAGGTTTTTATTATAATATTGTTAAGATACTGTTATGGTATTGTTTTACTATTATTGCCAAGGTATTGTCATGGTACTGTCATGGTATTATTATAAGATTGCTTAGTATTTGTTATGGTATTGTTATACTGTCATTGCCAAGGTATTGTTATAGTATTGACATGGTATTGGTATGGTACTGTCGTGGTACTGTCATGGTATTGTTATGGTACTGTCATGGTATTGTTATAGTATTGACGTGGTATTGTTATGGTACTGTCATGGTATTGTTATGGTACTGTTAATGTATTGTTATAGTATTGACATGGTATTGTTATGGTACTGTCATGGTATTGTTATAGTATTGACATGGTATTGTTATAGTATTGACGTGGTATTGTTATGGTACTGTCATGGTATTGTTATGGTACTGTCATGGTATTGTTATAGTATTGACATGGTATTGTTATGGTACTGACATGGTATTGTTATAGTATTGACGTGGTATTGTTATGGTACTGTCATGGTATTGTTATGGTACTGTCATGGTATTGTTATAGTATTGACATGGTATTGTTATGGTACTGTCATGGTATTGTTATTGTACTGACATTGTATTGTTATAGTATTGACATGGTATTGTTATAGTATTGACATGGTATTGGTATGGTATTGACATGGTATTGTTATAGTATTGACATGGTATTGTTATAGTATTGACATGGTATTGTTATGGTACTGTCATGGTATTGTTATAGTATTGACATGGTATTGTTATTGTATTGACATGGTATTGTTATGGTACTGTCATGGTGTTGTTATTGTATTGACATTGTATTGTTATTGTATTGACATGGTATTGTTATAGTATTGACATGGTATTGTTATAGTATTGACGTGGTATTGTTATGGTACTGTCATTGTATTGTTATGGTACTGTCATGGTATTGTTATGGTACTGTCAAGGCATTGTTATAGTATTGACATGGTATTGTTATAGTATTGACATTGTATTGGTATGGTATTGACATGGTATTGTTATAGTATTGACATGGTATTGTTATAGTATTGACATGGTATTGGTATGGTACTGTCATGGTATTGTTATGGTACTGTCATGGTATTGTTATGGTACTGTCATGGTATTGTTATAGTATTGACATGGTATTGTTATTGTATTGACATGGTATTGTTATTGTATTGACATGGTATTGTTATGGTACTGTCATGGTGTTGTTATTGTATTGACATTGTATTGTTATTGTATTGACATGGTATTGTTATAGTATTGACATGGTATTGTTATAGTATTGACGTGGTATTGTTATGGTACTGTCATTGTATTGTTATGGTACTGTCATGGTATTGTTATGGTACTGTCAAGGCATTGTTATAGTATTGACATGGTATTGTTATAGTATTGACATTGTATTGGTATGGTATTGACATGGTATTGTTATAGTATTGACATGGTATTGTTATAGTATTGACATGGTATTGGTATGGTACTGTCATGGTATTGTTATGGTACTGTCATGGTATTGTTATGGTACTGTCATGGTATTGTTATAGTATTGACATGGTATTGTTATTGTATTGACATGGTATTGTTATTGTATTGACATGGTATTGTTATGGTACTGTCAAGGTATTGTTATTGTATTGACATGGTATTGTTATGGTACTGTCATGGTGTTGTTATTGTATTGACATGGTATTGTCATAGTATTGACATGGTATTGTTATTGTACTGACATGGTATTGTTATAGTGTTGACATGGTATTGCTATGGTACTGTCATGGTATTGTTATTGTATTGTCATGGTGTTGTTATAGTATTGACATGTATTGGTATAGTATTGACATGGTATTGTCATAGTATTGACATGGTATTGTTATAATACTGTCATGGTATTGTTATGGTACTGTCATGGTATTGTTATGGTACTGTCATGGTATTGTTATGGTACTGTCATGGTGTTGTTATTGTATTGACATGGTATTGTTATAATATTGACATGGTATTGGTATGGTACTGACATGGTATTGTCATAGTATTGACATGGTATTGTTATGGTACTGTCGTGGTATTGTTATAGTATTGTCATGGTATTGTTATAGTACTGTCATGGTATTGTTATAGTATTGACATGGTATTGTTATAGTATTGACATGGTATTGTTATGGTACTGTCATGGTATTGTTATAGTACTGTCATAGTATTGTTATGGTACTGACGTGGTACTGTCATGGTATTGTTATGGTACTGTCATGGTGTTGTTATTGTATTGACATGGTATTGTTATGGTACTGTCAATGTATTGTTATGGTACAGTCATGGTATTGTTATAGTATTGACATTGTATTGTTATAGTATTGACATGGTATTGTTATGGTACTGTCATGGTATTGTTATGGTACTGTCATGGTATTGTTATGGTACTGTCATGGTGTTGTTATTGTATTGACATGGTATTGTTATGGTACTGTCAATGTATTGTTATGGTACAGTCATGGTATTGTTATAGTATTGACAATGTATTGTTATGGTACTGTCATGGTATTGTTATGGTACTGTCAATGTATTGTTATTGTATTGTCATGGTATTGTTATAGTATTGACATGGTAATGTTATGGTACTGTCATGGTATTGTTATGGTATTGACATTGTATTGTTATAGTATTGACATGGTATTGTTATGGTACTGTCAATGTATTGTTATTGTATTGTCATGGTATTGTTATAGTATTGACATGGTATTGTTATGGTACTGTCATGGTATTGTTATTGTACTGTCATGGTATTGTTATGGTACTGTCATGGTATTGTTATAGTATTGACATGGTATTGTTATGGTACTGTCATGGTATTGTTATAGTATTGACATGGTATTGTTATGGTACTGTCATTGTATTGTTATAGTATTGACATGGTATTGTTATAGTATTGACATGGTATTGTTATGGTACTGTCATGGTATTGTTATAGTATTGACATGGTATTGTTATGGTATTGACATGGTATTGTTATGGTGTTGACATTGTATTGTTATGGTACTGTCATGGTATTGTTATGGTACTGTCAATGTATTGTTATTGTATTGTCATGGTATTGTTATAGTATTGACATGGTATTGTTATGGTACTGTCAAGGCATTGTTATAGTATTGACATGGTATTGTTATAGTATTGACATTGTATTGGTATGGTATTGACATGGTATTGTTATAGTATTGACATGGTATTGTTATAGTATTGACATGGTATTGTTATGGTACTGTCATGGTATTGTTATGGTACTGTCAATGTATTGTTATAGTATTGACATGGTATTGTTAAAGTACTGTCATGGTATTGTTATGGTACTGTCATGGTATTGTTATGGTACTGTCAATGTATTGTTATAGTATTGACATGGTATTGTTATGGTACTGTCATGGTATTGTTATGATACTGTCATGGTATTGTTATGGTACTGTCATGGTATTGTTATAGTATTGACATGGTATTGTTAAAGTACTGTCATGGTATTGTTATTGTACTGTCATGGTATTGTTATTGTATTGACATGGTATTGAAATTGTACTGTCATGGTATTGTTATGGTACTGTCAATGTATTGTTATAGTATTGACATGGTATTGTTATGGTACTGTCATGGTATTGTTATGGTACTGTCATGGTATTGTTATGGTACTGTCATGGTATTGTTATGGTACTGTCATGGTATTGCTATAGTATTGACATTGTATTGTTATGGTACTGTCATGGTATTGTTATTGTATTGACATGGTATTGTTATGGTACTGTCATGGTATTGGTATGGTACTGTCATGATATTGCTATGGTACAGTCATGGTATTGCTATAGTATTGACATTGTATTGTTATGGTACTGTCATGGTATTGTTATGGTACTGTCATGGTATTGTTATGGTACTGTCATGGTGTTGTTATTGTATTGACATGGTATTGTTATAATATTGACATGGTATTGGTATGGTACTGACATGGTATTGTCATAGTATTGACATGGTATTGTTATGGTACTGTCGTGGTATTGTTATAGTATTGTCATGGTATTGTTATAGTACTGTCATGGTATTGTTATAGTATTGACATGGTATTGTTATAGTATTGACATGGTATTGTTATGGTACTGTCATGGTATTGTTATAGTACTGTCATAGTATTGTTATGGTACTGACGTGGTACTGTCATGGTATTGTTATGGTACTGTCATGGTGTTGTTATTGTATTGACATGGTATTGTTATGGTACTGTCAATGTATTGTTATGGTACAGTCATGGTATTGTTATAGTATTGACATTGTATTGTTATAGTATTGACATGGTATTGTTATGGTACTGTCATGGTATTGTTATGGTACTGTCATGGTATTGTTATGGTACTGTCATGGTGTTGTTATTGTATTGACATGGTATTGTTATGGTACTGTCAATGTATTGTTATGGTACAGTCATGGTATTGTTATAGTATTGACAATGTATTGTTATGGTACTGTCATGGTATTGTTATGGTACTGTCAATGTATTGTTATTGTATTGTCATGGTATTGTTATAGTATTGACATGGTATTGTTATGGTACTGTCATGGTATTGTTATGGTATTGACATTGTATTGTTATAGTATTGACATGGTATTGTTATGGTACTGTCAATGTATTGTTATTGTATTGTCATGGTATTGTTATAGTATTGACATGGTATTGTTATGGTACTGTCATGGTATTGTTATTGTACTGTCATGGTATTGTTATGGTACTGTCATGGTATTGTTATAGTATTGACATGGTATTGTTATGGTACTGTCATGGTATTGTTATAGTATTGACATGGTATTGTTATGGTACTGTCATTGTATTGTTATAGTATTGACATGGTATTGTTATAGTATTGACATGGTATTGTTATGGTACTGTCATGGTATTGTTATAGTATTGACATGGTATTGTTATGGTATTGACATGGTATTGTTATGGTGTTGACATTGTATTGTTATGGTACTGTCATGGTATTGTTATGGTACTGTCAATGTATTGTTATTGTATTGTCATGGTATTGTTATAGTATTGACATGGTATTGTTATGGTACTGTCAAGGCATTGTTATAGTATTGACATGGTATTGTTATAGTATTGACATTGTATTGGTATGGTATTGACATGGTATTGTTATAGTATTGACATGGTATTGTTATAGTATTGACATGGTATTGTTATGGTACTGTCATGGTATTGTTATGGTACTGTCAATGTATTGTTATAGTATTGACATGGTATTGTTAAAGTACTGTCATGGTATTGTTATGGTACTGTCATGGTATTGTTATGGTACTGTCAATGTATTGTTATAGTATTGACATGGTATTGTTATGATACTGTCATGGTATTGTTATGATACTGTCATGGTATTGTTATGGTACTGTCATGGTATTGTTATGGTACTGTCAATGTATTGTTATTGTATTGTCATGGTATTGTTATAGTATTGACATGGTATTGTTATGGTACTGTCAAGGCATTGTTATAGTATTGACATGGTATTGTTATAGTATTGACATTGTATTGGTATGGTATTGACATGGTATTGTTATAGTATTGACATTGTATTGTTAAAGTACTGTCATGGTATTGTTATTGTACTGTCATGGTATTGTTATTGTATTGACATGGTATTGAAATTGTACTGTCATGGTATTGTTATGGTACTGTCAATGTATTGTTATAGTATTGACATGGTATTGTTATGGTACTGTCATGGTATTGTTATGGTACTGTCATGGTATTGTTATGGTACTGTCATGGTATTGTTATGGTACTGTCATGGTATTGCTATAGTATTGACATTGTATTGTTATGGTACTGTCATGGTATTGTTATTGTATTGACATGGTATTGTTATGGTACTGTCATGGTATTGGTATGGTACTGTCATGATATTGCTATGGTACAGTCATGGTATTGCTATAGTATTGACATTGTATTGTTATGGTACTGTCATGGTATTGTTATTGTATTGACATGGTATTGTTATTGTATTGACATGGTATTGTTATAGTATTGACATGGTATTGTTATAGTATTGACATGGTATTGTTATTGTACTGTCAATGTATTGTTATAGTATTGACATGGTGTTGTTATGGTACTGTCATGGTATTGTTATGGTACAGTCATGGTATTGGTATGGTATTGACATGGTATTGTTATTGTATTGACATGGTATTGTTATGGTATTGACATGGTATTGGTATGGTACTGACGTGGTATTGTTATAGTATTGACATGGTATTGTTATAGCATTGACATGGTACTGTTTAGGTACTGGCATGGTATTGTTATAGTATTGACATGGTGTTGGTATGGAACTGACGTGGTACTGTCATGGTATTGTTATAGTATTGACGTGGTATTGTTATGGTACTGTCATGGTATTGTTATGGTACTGTCATGGTATTGTTATGGTACTGTCAAGGTATTGTTATAGTATTGACATGGTATTGTTATAGTATTGACATGGTATTGTTATGGTACTGTCATGGTATTGTTATGGTACTGTCATGGTATTGTTATAGTATTGACATGGTATTGTTATGGTACTGTCATGGTATTGTTATAGTATTGACATGGTATTGTTATGGTACTGTCATTGTATTGTTATAGTATTGACATGGTATTGTTATAGTATTGACATGGTATTGTTTTAGTATTGACATGGTATTGTTATGGTATTGTCATGGTATTGTTATGGTTTTGTCATGGTATTGTTATGGTGTTGACATGGTATTGTTATAGTATTGACATGGTATTGTTATGGTACTGTCATGGTATTGTTATAGTATTGACATGGTATTGGTATGGTACTGACATGGTATTGTTATGGTGTTGACATTGTATTGTTATGGTACTGTCATGGTATTGTTAAAGCATTGACATGGTACTGTTTAGGTACTGGCATGGTATTGTTATAGTATTGACATGGTGTTGGTATGGAACTGACGTGGTACTGTCATGGTATTGTTATAGTATTGACGTGGTATTGTTATGGTACTGTCATGGTATTGTTATGGTACTGTCATGGTATTGTTATGGTACTGTCAAGGTATTGTTATAGAATTGACATGGTATTGTTATAGTATTGACATGGTATTGTTATGGTACTGTCATGGTATTGTTATGGTACTGACATGGTATTGGTATGGTACTGACATGATATTGTTATGGTACTGTCATGGTATTGTTATAGTATTGACATGGTATTGTTATGGTACAGTCATGGTATTGTTATAGTATTGACATTTTATTGTTATGGTACTGTCATGGTTTTGTTATAGTATTGCCATGGTATTGTTATGGTACAGTCATGGTATTGTTATAGTATTGACATTTTATTGTTATGGTACTGTCATGGTGTTGTTATTGTACTGACATGGTATTGTTATAGTATTGACATGGTATTGTTATGGTACAGTCATGGTATTGTTATAGTATTGACATTTTATTGTTATGGTACTGTCATGGTATTGTTATGGTACTGACATGGTATTGTTATAGTATTGACATGGTATTGTTATAGTATTGACATGGTATTGTTATGGTACTGTCATTGTATTGTTATAGTATTGACATGGTATTGTTATTGTATTGACATGGTATTGGTATGGTACTGACATGGTGTTGTTATTGTATTGACATGGTATTGTTATGGTACTGTCATGGTATTGTTATGGTACAGTCATGGTATTGTTATAGTATTGACATGGTATTGTTATGGTACTGTCATGGTATTGTTATTGTATTGACATGGTATTGTTATTGTATTGACATGGTATTGTTATAGTATTGACATGGTATTGTTATGGTACTGTCATGGTATTGTTATAGTATTGACATGGTATTGGTATGGTATTGTCATGGTGTTGTTATGGTATTGACATGGTATTGTTATGGTACTGTCATGGTATTGTTATTGTATTTACATGGTATTGTTATTGTATTGACATGGTATTGTTATAGTATTGACATGGTATTGTTATGGTACTGTCATGGTATTGTTATAGTATTGACATGGAATTGTTATGGTACTGTCATGGTGTTGTTATGGTATTGACATGGTATTGGTATGGTACTGTCATGGTATTGTTATTGTACTGTCAATGTATTGTTATAGTATTGACATGGTATTGTTATAGTATTGACATGGTATTGTTATGGTATTGACATGGTATTGGTATGGTATTGACATGGTATTGGTATGGTACTGTCATGGTATTGTTATTGTACTGTCAATGTATTGTTATAGTATTGACATGGTGTTTTTATGGTACTGTCATGGTATTGTTATGGTATTGACATGGTATTGGTATGGTATTGACATGGTATTGTTATTGTATTGACATGGTATTGTTATGGTATTGACATGGTATTGGTATGGTACTGACGTGGTATTGTTATAGTATTGACATGGTATTGTTATAGCATTGTCATGGTACTGTCATGGTACTGTCATGGTATTGACATGGTATTGTTATGGTACTGTCATGGTATTGTTATAGTATTGGTATTTTATTGTTATGGTACTGTCATGGTATTGTTATGGTACAGTCATGGTATTGTTATAGTATTGACATTTTATTGTTATGGTACTGTCATGGTTTTGTTATAGTATTGGTATTTTATTGTTATGGTATTGTTATGGTACTGTCATGGTATTGGTATAGTATTGACATGGTATTGTTATGGTACTGTCATGGTATTGTTATGGTACTGACATGGTATTGTTATAGTATTGACATGGTATTGTTATGGTACTGTCATGGTGTTGTTATGGTACTGACGTGGTATTGTTATAGTATTGACATGGTATTGTTATGGTACTGTCATGGTGTTGTTATAGTATTGACATGGTATTGTTATAGTATTGACATGGTATTGTTATAGTATTGACATGGTATTGGTATAGTATTGACATGGTATTGGTATGGTACTGACGTGGTATTGTTATAGTATTGACATTGTATTCTTATGGTACTGTCATGGTATTGTTATGGTGTTGACATTGTATTGTTATAGTATTGACATGGTATTGTTATAGTATTGACATGGTATTGGTATAGTATTGACATGGTATTGGTATAGTATTGACATGGTATTGGTATAGTATTGACATGGTATTGTTATGGTACTGTCATGGTATTGTTATGGTATTGACATGGTATTGTTATGGTACTGTCATGGTGTTGTAATTGTATTGACATTGTATTGTTATGGTACTGTCATGGTATTGTTATGGTACTGACATGGTATTGTTATGGTACTGTCATGGTATTGGCATAGTATTGACATGGTATTGTTATTGTACTGTCATGGTATTGTTATAGCACTGACATGGTATTGAAATGGTACTGTCATGGTATTGTTATGGTGTTGATATTGTATTGTTATAGTATTGACATGGTATTGTTATGGTACTGTCATGGTATTGTTATGGTACTGTCATGGTATTGTTATAGTATTGACATGGTATTGCTATGGTACTGCCATGGTATTGTTATTGTATTGACATGGTATTGTTATGGTACTGACATGGTATACACCTTATCGCTATTTGTCCGCCATTGCTGGAAATCACACAGGTTCCCGTAAAATTTTGACGTCATAAAACAAAATGTCTGACGCCACAATGGAAAAGTGATTGTTGTTGACGTCAAAAGTTCAAGCGGACGGGTCAGCCGGGAATAGCGATAAGGTGTATTGTTATGGTACTGTCATGGTATTGTTATAGTATTGACATGGTATTGTTATGGTACTGTCATGGTATTGTTATAGCACTGACATGGTATTAAAATGGTACTGTCATGGTATTGTTATGGTGTTGATATTGTATTGTTATAGTATTGACATGGTATTGTTATGGTACTGTCATGGTATTGTTATGGTACTGTCATGGTATTGTTATGGTACTGTCATGGTATTGTTATAGTATTGACATGGTATTGTTATTGTACTGACATGGTATTGTTATGGTACTGTCATGGTATTGTTATAGTATTGACATGGTATTGCTATGGTACTGTCATGGTATTGTTATTGTATTGACATGGTATTGTTATAGTATTGACATGGTATTGTTATGGTACTGTCATGGTATTGTTATAGTATTGTCATGGTATTGTTATTGTATTGACATGGTATTGTTATGGTACTGACATGGTATTGTTATGGTGTTGACATTGTATTGTTATAGTATTGACATGGTATTGTTATGGTACTGTCATGGTATTGTTATGGTGTTGACATTGTATTGTTATGGTACTGTCATGGTATTGTTAGAGATTTTTACTTGGTTGTATGTCTGTTGTGGTGTATGTTTACACAGTGTATGTTGCTGGATCCCAATTATTTTCACGTTAAATAATTATGTCTCTGTGGGTTGCTTATCCAATTTGTCAATTCAACGAAAGTATTAACTAAACAACCATCATCAAAGTGGGGAGTTTATCTAGATATAAAACCAGTCTAATTTCTCCATTTTCTTCGAACAAATACATGTACCACATCATTGTTTTCCATTCGAGCGGTTGATTTTGTCAGGTTTTATGAACTTCCCCTTTTTAATCTACCTTGGAGTTAAGTATTTTTGTTAATATTTTTCTTTTTATTAGCTATAGACTGTATCTAAAGGTAATATGAGAAAAACATAAGTTCATATATAGGTACACCGGTAACATAGCTACGGACGTGTTACGGACGTTTTGAAACACATCCGTAAAACATCCGTATAACGGGCGTTTTACGGGAAAATAGTACCACGTCCGTAAAACGGATCTTACGTATTACGGACGTTCTTAAACTTCCGTTTTATGGACATTTTAAAAAAACGTCCGTATTACGACTGTAAAAGCATATGTTTTATTTTCATTAAAAAAACCTTGTAAAGTATTTGCCTTTTAAATTTTCTTTCACTTTAAATTTAAGAAATTGATATATTAAAGTGAAAAAAATGGATTAAAAGAAAATTTCACGAATTTAATTATAATAAAGGTTAATGGTTTTGACATTCCGTCCTGAATTAAGGGTATACTGCCCTGCATATATAGAATGAACCTGTCTTTTTTTATATACGTTTATCACATATTGTAAATATTGTACAATGAAGAAATACACATTCCGAAAATGCCTGTATCAGGAATATGACAGGTTTTATTCAATTCGTACCGTTTGTTCATACTGTCGAGTAGTTTGTTTTGTCAGATTTTAAATTTGATTAGTTTTTTTCCATACATATGAAGTAAAAGTAATAATTAAGCATGTAGCCGATTGCCATCTGACCGTGAAAAGTTGATATCTAATTTCCTGTAGGTAAGTTGTTAAAGGACTGTAAAGCACTAACTGTAGAGATAAGATGAAAAAAAAAATGGTTCGTGTTGTTGTTGTGTCTACACAGAGAACAACTCGCGACTAACACAGTACCAAAATAATTGAAAATAAATGTTTTTGGAAGGGTTAGAAACTCTTGCAGATTTTCCAAGGCAAATTCCAAGTGAATTTCACTTAAAAACCCAATGATTGCAATACCGAAAATATTTCATTTAACATAAATAAGAAACATTGAACATAAAAGTAAAAATAAAATACCGAACTCCTATGTCAATTTAACAAAAAGAAATTCCATATGAATAAACGTGCAGACAACTTATACGTTTAGGTATTTCAAATCCCTTTTTTATGTTTATATTCTATAAATATGACAAAAATAATGTCATTTTCATCAAAAGCTTATCAAACCTTTAAACAGACGTATTCACAAGTGAAAGAATTACGATACTGTTGACAAGTCATTAAATATGTCATCTTTGGATTTACCATTGATTCAATAGTAGGATGTTTTAATAGGAAATAAACACATGTATTATAAAAAGCAGTAGTTGGCATGACACCGGTTATGTTCTTCCCAGATAATCTTTGATGGAATGATACTAAACCTTTCACGGCATGGATAATGGTTGGTTTGCATTTGATCTTTTCTATTAGTTTCTTCTTTTACCTATTATAACATCGGTTTCAACTTCTTTTAAACTGCGTTTCCTGATTGTCTTGCTGTGTGTTTCTTTATTTCTCGTTGATTGACTTGAGGTAAAAAGGGAAGGTTGAGATCTCACAACACATATCTAACATAGCCGCATTTTGGTTTAGTCTTGTTTGTATAAAAAAAGAAGATGTGGTATGATTGCCAATGAGACAGCTCTCCACAAGAGTTCTTTTGATTGTGGTTTATCTGTATGTTTCCGATTTCAGTGTGGTGTCCGTTTCTCTGAACAAGTATACCGTCGCTGGGCTTCCAAAATGTTGTAAATTACAATTTTTTCGAGAAAAAAATATCTCTCAAACAGGCTTTGAAAATTTTGACAAAATGCATGTTTCCGAAATTTCGTATGTGAACTTGAACATTTTTACAAATAGCAGTGAAATAAAAACTTTGACATTTCTTGATTAACCGAGAACTTAAATTATTTTCACAGAAATAAAGAAATGTACAATTATTTCATTCCCAAAGTCACTATACAACGATTTTCAAGTTTTCATACAACATTTTGGAAGCAATCTTTACAAGCAACTGACATTGGCAATTTTTTAATATGTCTTATTTTAAACATTTTGATTGGTCTAACTGTATGTTATTTTTTAATACTAAAGATTTCCTCCCGTCCAGACTATTGGTGTCAAAATGTATTTTTAGCCAAAAAAGTCATATACAACATTTTGGAAGCCCAGCAACGTTACCTGATTGTTAAGAGGCAAGCTGAATCCCACCTCTGAGTGCGAGATTTCTTGCGGCATTGAAGGCCTTGTGATGGCCTAGTGCTAGCGCTGTGTCCTGTTCTTTGGTCGAGTTATGTTTTGTCTCCTTGACACATTTCATGTTTTCATTCTCTATTCTATGACAACGCAATAAACGAAAAACCACCGAAATATAAAAAAACGCGGGTAAAATAAGGTACTCCGAAAGGGCAAGCAGATCCTACTTTACATGTGAGACTAGCGCTGTGTTAATTTTATAAAAAAAAATATACGTTATTAAGCATCACACAATAACGGATTGGTAATTGTCTCCTATCTAACCCTAAGACATATAATAATTTATAAACCATAGGTCATGTACATTTTCTAACCCTGAAAGTTAATCGTGTGAAATTTTGTAACAAAAATAGTTATTCATGACAAAGAATAGACATGCCTATTACCAGTATAAACATCATATACATTCGAATAAAAACACAGAGAACATTAAAAACTAATAACAAGTTATCCCGACTTACAAAAAAAAATGCAGTTAATAAACTTTATCATGTATCAGAATTTAATTAAGTATAACTTTTGGTAGAAATATCTCTTTTAATGTTAAATTTATGTTACTTCATATGTAAAATGTATAAGAAAAAATGTAACATCAAAATATATGTTGCAAACAGTACATTGTATATTGCAAAATAAGTTAATAAAAATATGTTTACACCCTTGCGGGGCAAAACCAAATCCATTGCAGAGTCAAAGAAAAAGTAAAAGTTTTGGATTAGATTTTAAACTTTCATTTTTCAACAAAAAAGTGAAATAGGAAGGGAAAAAGGTTAACTAAATTAACACATCACTTTTGCGCACTGAAAACATGGATCTAAGAAAAAGTAAGTTGTTAGCCAGATTTCAACTTGAAATTTAGTATTTGTAACAATGCTAGACAATCATCGAAGAGCGCAGTTTTGTTTTGGAAGTTAAGTTTACACATTTTTTTCTGAATGTACATAATTTTATATTAGAGTTATTCAAACCTTTTTAACATATTATGTTTGTTTGTTTTGCTCTCATATTGTCATCAACATAGTGAATTTTATTCGACTTGCATATATACAGACAACATAGGTACACCGCTGTTCAATAGTTACAAATCTATTAAGCGAAAATAAATCCCGTTTACGAACTAAAACCAAATATATGTGGAAAACAACAGAAACACTGAACTTCAACAAACACATCGACATACACAGAAACGGACAATTTGATGAAAACTCTCATATATTCACCATTTTTTACAAAAGGAAAGTCATGTTTCAAGTCTTGATTGTGAAAGTTGTTTCCCTAACTTGAATAGTGCAATCGCTCTCCGTGTGAGACGCACGACCACCGTAAATCAGCGGTAATTAACGACTGTATTATCCGGATTATTTTTTTCCATTCGTTTGATGTGTTTGATCTTTTGATTTCGCCGTTTGGAATTTTTTCGTGAAAGTTTTGTGTCTTTTATCTACATAAGAAAATGCCTGTACCAAGTCACGAATATGACAGTTGTTATCCATTCGTTTGAAGTGTTTGAGCTTCTGATTTTGCCATTTTAATATGGACTTTCCTTTTTGAATTTCAGTATTTTTGGTATTTTACTGTTTTCTACCACAACGTACAACTGAGATAGCTAAGCCCGTATATGGCAAAACATTTCAAAATATTTGATATAACTTCGCTCTAAACTCCATGGTAACGCGCATCTCATGTATTCAAGCTTGGTTTCTCTCGGAGTTCTTAGAATTAAGAAATTGTATGTAGAACAACAGCTATTGATGAAACGTTTGAACAATATCAAAATCAAATATGTCACAAAAATGATCAAATTAATTTCATTTTGGACTTTTAAAGAACTCGTTTTTTCCGACGTAGTCGGTATAGTTTCGGTTTGTGCCCTATGAACTTAATGACGCTTAACTATGGCAACAGAATACGCATGCTCGAAAATCCTTTCTGTGCTTGGATAAAATGCATTCATGGTGGGTGATTTGGTTGTGTTTGAAAAAACGTCTCGTTAATTATATCGTGATGGAAAGCAAGTGAAAAACTATAAATATTTGAACTAGATCTTACAAAGATTTATATTTTTATTAAAATAATTGTTTCTCCAATAGCTCTTTGCATCCGTGACAGCTGTTTATTCGGGACAGTTATATAATTTTTAATGTAAACTTTATTGTACAAACGTACATGACTTTTAGAACGCACCTACGCATGTGAGATTTCCGCGAGGTTTTGGTGAATGTAAACAGAAAGATACGAGGACCGAGAATACTTAACACAAACAGAGAAAACGTTATTTAAATGGTATCTTTGTGCTTCTGAAGGTTATCGAAATGATAGTTTTAAACATATACTCAAATTTAAATACGTCGGATATCTTTTTTAAAGATAGTTCTTGTTTTCATTTACAGAGGAAAAATACATTCAATTTGATTTATAAAGAGCGTTATAACATACATGGTATGATTTTGATCCACATAGCAGAACCTACCTATCAGCTAAAACCAAAATGAATTTGCATTCAATATTTTCCTCTGAACGAGAGGTAAACAAAAATTATATATTGCTGGACTCCAATCAAACGTAAACGCAGTCTAGCTTTTGATATTGTTAATTATGCTCGTGTTATATAATCCTCTTTTTGCAGCGTGACGAACAAGGTTTCATTTGCAGGGGGTCAACGATGCCAATCTTGGCTTAATTTGTCATTTTTAACTTGCATTTTAAATTGTATTTAGATTTATTTTCATTATTGTTAAATTTGAAATATTTCCGGAATATTGTTATAGTTAAATGTAACACATTGTGTAAATTGCTATAACTAGATTGATTATATTGAATAAAATAGCTATATTAATTTACTTCTTGCTTTTGAATATCCGTTGATAAAATCTTAATGTGTTTCGGCGTATTTAGTTTGAACACTATATAGGGGGTCAAGTTACATTAGCAATAAATTAATGTCTCCCTTCCGGAGCACCTGAGATCACCCCTAGTTTTTGGTGGGGTTCGTGTTGTTTATTCTTTAGTTTTCTATGTTGTGTCGTGTGTACTATTGTTTTTCTGTTTTTCTGTTTGTCTTTTTTATTTTTAGCCATGGCGTTGTCAGTTTGTTTTAGATTTATGAGTTTGACTGTCCCTTTGGTATCTTTCGTCCCTCTTTTAAATAAAGTCTATGGTTAGAAATCAGTCTATGTCATTTGTCAATTTCAATGTCATTGTATAACACATGGTACCGCTATGAGAAATAATATTTATAAATAGACCAAAGAACGAATTAACTTTAAATAAAAAAAAACACGTTAGCTTAGTGGTAAATAGAACTAAATAATTTGAATGTAGAACTGAGACTATTTAACACGGTGCTTTCATAACAATTATAGATATTTTCCCAATGTTCTTCAATACAAGTTTTGTTTTACAAATTATCAAAGATAAACAATTATTTATTTAACCTTTTCGTCATATATTCTATATTATAAATTTCTTTTATAAATAAAATGAATAGCTTTTAAATTAAACGTTTTGTCACTATAACATTTTTTTTCATTGTGGAACAAGTATTTTGTAAAAAAAAACATTTTCTCAGTTATATGTACTGAAAAAAACTCATCAGAGATACCAGGACTAAATTTTGTATATACGCCAGACGCGCGTTTCGTCTACAAAAGAATAACCAGTGACGGTCGAATCCAAAAAAGTTAAAAAGGCCAAAATAAAGTACGGAGTTAAAGAGCACTGAGGACCAAAAGTCCTAAAAGTTTTGCCAAATCCAAATATGAACTTAAAACACGTTTGTGCAATAAATAATTGTATCATTTATGTA
Source organism: Mytilus edulis (assembly GCF_963676685.1). Taxonomy (NCBI): domain Eukaryota; kingdom Metazoa; phylum Mollusca; class Bivalvia; order Mytilida; family Mytilidae; genus Mytilus; species Mytilus edulis. Next base: position 22,369,621 of record NC_092349.1, read on the forward strand.
AGGTATTGCGTTTGTTTTGAAATCTCAAAATGCCAAAATATTCAATAAACGTATAACCTCTGGTTGTCGTATATAGTCAAACTGTAGGAGCTGGGTTCAGTTCTTAACTCTAATATCTTCATGGAGCTGTCAGGCAACATAAAAAAAAAGACGATGTGGTGCGATTGCAAATGAGACAACTATTCACAAGTTCAGTGAAAATGGGCGTCACACTAAATTCCGAAACAAATAAATGAACTAAAATTAGAAAACCATTCATAAGTCAAAATTTTGAACTGATTAAATAGAATTCTTTCGGATTCTAAATTCAGATATTTTGCCATGTAATACTAAAATTCAATAATGTTTTGAATTGAAACAGACCTGCTGACAATTTTAGTTTTTCTCCATTATGGGTCATTTATCAGGGCTTTTGAATAAAACCAAATTGATTTTTTTCAATGGACGGAAATAGCAGTTTAAGAAAAGGATTTTTTTTCAGGAAATTTCATTTATAGCACAAAATAACTCAAAATTGAGTTTTTTTCTATCGTCTATGGTTTTAAATTTGTCTTGTGGTATTAAAGCCGTTGAACAAAGTATCAACAAAAGAATGACGTAGTTGAAGCCACTAGATGTCGGTGTTAATAATAAACAAAACCAATAAGATATGTTTGCTTGTCAAGTTTGGGATATTTGTCAGATTCTCGGACTACTCATGTTTTATCCATTTGAATGCCGTAGAAAAAATTGCCCATTGACCCCCATTTTTATTTTCATAAATCTTGTATATGTATAATTATAAGCCATTTGTAAAAGTCTTATACATTTTTTATAGTTTTAAAATGTAAACTTGACAAAGATAAAGCTATGAATAATCAAGAGAGAACATTTTCCTGCCAACATTTCAACGGCTAATATTTCGAAAATAAGCACATTGACCTATATATATATTTTTTGACCTTTTTGGTTCCTTTATTAAACCCCTATCAATATATACTAGTGTTATGAAAAGCTTGTTATTTTGAAACTAAGTAGAGAACTTCCTTTAGTTGGTACTGATTATAAAGACATACAGTACCGATCGAAGTGTACTCGAAGTTATATTAATACCGATAAAAACAAGATTTAAGATATAATTACAGTGGCAAATTGATATCCTTTAGAATGTGTTTATTCAAAGGACATACGAGTTTTCGTGAATAGTATTAATATTACAGTAAAAATGAGAATGTGAGAACCCAGCTGATAATAATTTTTCATATGTACGGCCTTACATTAAAACAATACATGTATTGTATTGTCTGTATCAATTATATGTGGAAACGAAATCTCTTACTTGATTATTTGCCAGTATCCAATAGATTAGTTCATTGAAATAGTAAGCTACTTTTTTATGAACTTTCTAAGAAATTCAATCAATCTACCATAAATACATTTCACACACACAAATACGTTAATATAACTATAAAATGTAAAAATTGACCTGAAAAGAAGATTGTTCTGTGTCAATGAAATTTATTTCTGTGATGAAAAGCTTTCAAACTTTCATTACCAATAAACAAGAAATTGATAAACCATGATATCAAATACTACTTAATAAAAGTTTCGCACGAGTTATGTAAGGATCGTCTATGACCGTCCTCATTTAATGTCAGTAAGCTAGCCTTGCTTGTATCTTTATTTCACAAGAAAAACAATACACCTAATCTGGTTTTAAATAAAAGGAAAAAGTAATTAAATCACACGCTGAATTGTTTTTTGGAATATGACAACTGCACTTTAAACTGATAAGGTTATTTGATACACTTTACACTGGGCTTATCAGGTGTAAAAATATTTGAACCTCTGACAGAAAACTAAAATTGTTTTTGGACAGTCATAGTTTGTTTTGATTTAAACTTCATAAGAATTAATATTTAAGCCATAAATAAATCAATTGGTCTTTAACCATGTATTTATTCAATAGGTTTCTTTAATATATAATTATAAAGTGTCTCTTGCAAATAAATTGTGTTCTGTCTGTGTTCTAATTATATCGGAAATGAGAGTCATACGGAGTGGTCTCATTGAAAATCGTATCACATGATCTTTTTTATATAAAGGCTTGGCGTTAAACATTAAAGATTCCTGCAACTTTTTGAGTATTTCATGTATACGCCAGACGTGCGTTAAATTACAGACTATTTGGCCTTTTTAACATGTTTTATTCGAGCGTCACTGATGAGTCTTTTGAAGACGGAACGCGCGTCTGGCGTAGAAATAAAATTTCGGTCCTGGTATCTATGATGGGTTTATTCGTTTACAAGAGACTCTTAAAAAGATTTAGTATAACCGTTCCATAAAAAGATAAACGGCCTAATTTATAGAAACCAGGATTGAAATTTTATATTCGCGCCAAACGCGCGCGTCGTCTACAAAAGAATCATCAGTGACGCTTGAATAAAAATATGCCAAAAAGGCCAAATAAAGTACGACGATGAAGAGCAATGAGGACTATAAATTTCTTCAAGTTTGGTCAAATACGTCTAAGGTAATCTATACCTGAGGTAGAAAAGCCTTATTTTTCATTTTTTTTTTTTTTTTTTTTTTTTTTTTTTTAAGTTTTGCAGTTTTGAAAACAGTTAATTTATAATTATGAACATATCATATGCAACCTTTTCCTATAATGGTGGGGTTTCGTGAAATTGACAAAATGCCACCTTGGCTAGGATCTCTGATCTGAGACCCATATTTATTACGTAATGTTTACCTACGGCTAAACTTTCAGGTTTGAAATTACAGGGCTTTTCTTTTAAAAAGTAATGGGACCTTGTCATATAGTTTTCATAGATTTCCCAACCTATTAAAACAGTTTCAAGCTAGAAAATATGCCCTATTAAAGGCGGCATGTCCTTTAACCTTGTATGTAGGAATTGACCCTCTTGAGGTTTAAACTAATAACTTCGACAGGGGTTGAACAAGAAATACTCGTTCGTCTGTACTCTATAAAGTAAACGTCGCAAGTAAACTTGAATAACGACCCTCAAATCATCATTTATAGCCGTAAAACCTTACTCATGTTAATATACAATACAGTTATCTACTCAGTGGAAGGTTGTACTTGAATATTCAATTTAGCAATCTACTCACTAAATGTGTAATGGTTATCAGAGTTTAAGAATGAAATTACTATTTTAGATTATCAATATGTTTATAATAATAGTTTCGCAAATTTTACAGTGTGACTTTTAATCCTAGTTTTGATATAGTATTCAAACCACATAATTTCTACCTTCGCTGGTAGACGTCTTGTCACCAACTGAATATATAGCTCAGTAACATTCGATCAGGTGCTGACATGATCCAAACATTTTTAACATTACTGTTAATAAAATGTTAAAACTATCTTTGAAGTCACATGCAAACATGACCTAGAATTGTTTACTTTTACACATTGTACACGGTAGGTATAGTGTCTGGCTAGGATCGTGGTTTATCGAGTGATTTGGTCCATTTTTGTCGAGTGTAGTTCGGGCTGTTTTGGAATGATAAAACATGCGATATGTTCAATTAACGGATATTTCGTAATTATAACACTTTTAACATTACTATCCATCTTATATTGAATACTATATATGTTTTGATCAACAAAGAAGCTCAATTTCTTTGTAATGAATTAAAAAATCAGTGTTTGTTATTGTCCGTTTTTTTTTCGAGAGCAACTATGAAATCGTCCGGGTTTTTAGATAAATGGGTTTTTTACAGAAAATTTGAAGGTATTCTATACATTAGAAAATAACTTTTTTCTAGTTTATAACTGGAATTAAGTGAAGGACAATGTCTTACATTCCCAATAAGTCATCAAAAACATACCAAGATGAATCTATTTTCAATTAAATGCAAATGTTCTGTTTGGAGAGCGTTATACAACTACTTTCCAGCGTTTATTTAGAAATAACGTGATCCTTAGAAAACGGTGTCTAGAACATTATGCAGGGAACTCATATTCATTTTAACTTCATTTTATGCTACTTTTGATTTTACAGTTGATAATATTTCTTGTGGTGAATTCCGGAGATTAATAAAAGAAACCTAAAATAAAAAACATAAAACACACAAACACTTAATCAACCCCATTTTTATTGCAATTGAACACAAAATTTGAATAAAATTTCAGATAAAATCAACAATCAAATGAATAGTTCATTAGCTTCAATATGATCCTTTAGCAATGATAGACAAATAAAAAATGTGTATATTATATGCTATCATCGGCTAGATTGTCCAGTGTTTCGAATGACACCAGGAACAGCATTGTAATTTCTTGATTAATAATCATAGTTTCCACTTTTTAGACACTTTTCTTTTATTGAAAGGAAGTTATCATGGTGTTTAGTTGCTGTATTACCAATTATTATATTTGCATAATCAGACTCCTCCTCACAGTTTTAGCATTTAGTCATTTTCGGTTTCCATTTCTTAAACAATAAAATAGATAATACAAGATACAAGACAAATAGATAATGAAATATCTAAGATGTATACTCTTTAAGAAAAAACGTTCATCTCATCTTATACAATATATGTATGTACGTCTCAAATCAAATTGTCTTTGCTTATGTTCCTGTCCATATGAGTTTAAGGACCATACGCGTATGGTCACGACCATATGCGTATACTCATATGGTCAAACAACTGTACGCGTATGGCCGGACCATATGATTATAGGAAGATGTGATATGAGTGCCAATGAGACAACTCTCCATCCAAAAAACAATTTATAAAAGTAAACCGTTATAGGTCAAGGTACTAACGGTTTAGGGGTGGGGTGGGGTAGAAAAAAAGGAATATTTTAAACAAAAGATATATTTATGTTACTCCGCGAAAAAGTAATAAAGCGAAAAATATATTGTTTTGGCGAAAGAGGTAGCGAAAAAAATAGATCCCCAAGTGGAACCCAATTTGGAACCATATAGGTATACATAAGAAACGATTCAATAAGACAATAAACTTATCTATAACCATGACGGTTACATAAAATGTATTAATTTTATAGTTCAAAGGCTACCCAAAATAGCATAAGTTACAAGTTGAAACTCATTGTCTTTCAATTAATTGTCTTAATCTATGTGTATCTGTTTTCTGTCCGTCCCTAGTATCAATTATTAGACTCTTTATCATATTGACTTTTTTCAGTTAGTAAAACAGTTAAACTCTTGTTTAACAGTTCATTAAGACATTTTTGGAAGTTATCTTCCAAGTCGACATTTTGCTGTTCAGTAATAGTTATACTATGAGGTCCAAATACTTAATATGTGGTCCGGAACACTCACATTAGATTGTTGACATCACGGATATATGCTGTACATGCAATTTATAAGATGTGAGAAAAAGAATATATAAAAATGAACGATACTTGTTTCGTAATAAAATGCAAGTGTTGATACACCATGTGCATTGAAAGTACTTAATTTGAGCCTTCATTTTATAGTTTTTAAACGTAAACACATAACATGTTTAGCTATAAGAAATGTGTATAATCACTCGATAAAAAATGGACACACTCGAAAAAGCACGGACTGCTCTCGAAAAAAACCCGGAAATGAAAAACTGAATTTTGTCTCAAAATGTCGTTTTCAATGCAATAACAATAGTTTTTGTAACTTGTCTGTTTATCTAAGGATATATAGATTACGTGTATGCATTTCCGTCGACATTTGCATTGGTATGTATAAGAAATTGGCTTGACTCGTTATTTTGGAATAAAAGCATTTTAAGGCTAAATTGAACTTTTTAAACAAAAAACAATGTCAGAATGATACTTAAATTAATGATCTTTATATCTAACATACTAAAAATATCATGTATAACCTTGTATGTCAAACCCAAACTTCTATATCACGTCTTGTTAGAAAAGAAGTCTGTTTGTTTACATTTTTGATCATATTCACTCGAAAAAAAAGTGGTCACACTAAAAAAAAAGTCCGATCAAATCACACCAAAAACCACGATCCTAGCCGGACACTATACCTACCATGTTGTAACTTGGATTGAGAGTTGTCTCATTTGCACTCATATCACATATTCTTATTTCTATACATGATTTATAAATAAACTTTTCCAAAATTGTCCACATCTAGATTTTGAAATCATATAGAAATAAATGTTTCAAAAATCTCTCAGACAAAGTTGAACTAAGTTGAAATATCTTTTTTTTATGTGAAGGTTCGTTCTATTGCCCTCAACTGTATCAATTTTACAACATACTTCGCATTCGATATCCAGAATGTTTTTTCGGATGCATGACATTCATAATGCCTTATTGTGTTGTCTTCATTCTTCAGTCATCTTCACCTAAAGACAACAAAAATATCACTTATATAGATATAAGAAAATGTATGAGTGCCAATGAGACAACTTTCAATCAAAGTCACAATTTGTAAAAGAAAAACCAGTATAGGTCAAAGTTCAGTCTATCAAAATCTATATACGACTTTTGAACAGCGGCATATAACGACATAAGTAGTATACCGCTGTTCGAAAGTCAAAAGAGGAATAACACGAAATTACCAAACACAGAAGTGAATAAAAAAACTAAGATATCTTTTATTGATGAAATACTTACTTGAAATTTGATTAAAAATTAAAAAAAAAAAACTGTAAGATCCTATTAAGTTACAATCAAAAGCTCAAACATATCAAACGATTGGATAACAACTAACATATTCCTGACTTGGTACAGGCATTTTTAGTTCAGTACTATAAAAATAGCATGGCTATCCATATTAGAAAATGACTGTCTCTGGAAGTAAACCAGTCTAATGTCCACCCCTTTTTCATGTGATCAAGCTTCAGTAACCGTGTAACGTCAAGTTTCAAAAACATATTCTATAGAAACAACAAATAATAAAGAAAAAATTGCATTTCTGTTTGTAGTTTATAATCTGAGAAGTTATATATATAGATGAATTGTTATTAAAGTGGTACCTAACACTTTAACTAAAATTAAATTGGCTCGTTTAATTTTGTTAAGATTTTGAAAAAGTATTTACTTTGACCCTTTGACAAAAATATAAAAAAATCAAAAAATTTGAACCAACCGTTTTATCAGAAAAATTACACTGGTTATATAGCAGTTTGACATACACTTATTTTGAATTATTGAGAAGCTTGATATTCCCTTATGAACACAACGTCATTTAAACGTTCTGCCGATTTATCTTTCTGTAGTGTTAGGTACCACCTTAAATGCAATCTTAGTTTTAATATAATTATAGATTATTATGGAATAAACTATTAAAGGCATTTCATAATAAATAGATAAATTATAGAAGATTATTAAATTATATTGATAAATTTAGTTTAACATAACAAATATTATGAAAACTGTTACAAAACCGTATCTTAAAACCAAAAGAGTATCAAATTACTTTGCTATAAACATCTAAAATACATTACAACCTGTTGCATTACTGCACGCAAGATAGTCATGCAATTTTGGTTTCACATTTTTGTACAACAATTCACAGATACAGTCAGAAAATATTGGTATGTAGAAAATATTTTAAAATCATTAATCTTAAATAATTCCCATAACCAAACTCTATTATACAAATATGCAGTAAGATTTCCTCAAGAAAATGAATATTATCTCCCTAAAGAAACAACAACTACGGCTTCCTCGGTGTAATTGTTTTATATGTATTCCAATTTTGACATACGCAGTCATCTCAGTACCGGAACCTTAAACAAACGAGACGATTTTGATTTTGAAATTATCAATTTTTCCCCACCTTTATACAAGTAATTTTACTATTTTTATTCAGTCTGTTCAAATAAGTTTTAAAATATGGACATAGCACTGGTGAAGTCCTAATACTTATGACAACATAATATGAGCACGAAATGGATATTATACATAAATCTATTTTTCTGTAGATGGTTAAATAGAAAATTTCAAAGTGCAAAATATATACGTTTTGATGAAATGATTTTCTTCATAACTACAAAAAGAGTTTGAATATATTGAAAATTTATTATAAATTCATTTGTAAGATTTCGTTGAATATTTGAAAATTATAATGAATAAAAATTAATTCACCATATTTCAAGGGAAACAACTCTGTATTTGGCTGCACAGTGTTAGACTATTTTGATCATTATGGGTCTAATTTCACGTACAACATATTTTTTTTACTGGATATGACATAAAACAATCCGTACGTGATATTCTGATCAATTATGGATCTTGGAATGATTTCGTACCCGTGCCGTTCGGTCACTGTGACGTATTATAATGACTTGTCAAAATATGTAAACAATCGGATTATTTTTCAAATTTTTAGACATGAGCGCCAACGTAGACCACCATGATATTTTATTATGTGAAAGATACAAAAGAATACAGTTGATGGTTGAAAATTTCAAGATGGTCTACGTTGGCGCTGATGTCAAATTTTGTCTCCGAACATGACGAAATTGTAGATTTTTTTACACTTTTCGTCGTTCAGGGCTTTTCAAGGTCTCAGTTTGAACATATTTGAGTACATAACACCTTAAAACAAGATTCTACATGGACGATCAGATACTGCAGTTCATTACACAGGCGTGATGGGTTTTAACTTCAAAGTTTAAAAATTCTCGAAAAAGGGGGGCCAGAAACGGCCCTTATCGTACCTTGTCCTTTTACGTACCAACTTCACAAATAATAAACGATGGTATTAAAGTACAGATCCTTGGTACTGAGATCTTTTTTATCATCTTTATGACGTGTTGTTACTTGTGTTTGATTATGTGTTTTGACTATATGCCTTTTGTGGATCTTTACTAAAAATGTGTTTGTTTTGATAATGATTAACACAACACAATGTTGGCAACTTTGTCCTCTATAGTACGGTGACCGACTATGGAAAAGTATCTTATTTACAGAGTTTGATTGTCATTAGGACATTACCGTTACAAATCACAGTATTAGTAGTTCCTAAGTTAGACTTGTCTGTTCAATTTTTGTAAAATGGGTCTAAGAGAACGTTAGCCGTTTTTGAAGAGTTTTTGTAAACAAAAAATAAAATACGAATATTTTATATATAATAGACACTACAACAGTCAAAAAGTCCGAAAAGACAAATGTATGAACGACCTCACTGCCTTAATCCATTCGGAAAGAGTGTCTACGTCTTCCTTCGCACGCTTAGTCAATTGCCTGGCATAATCATCGACTGAATCCATCAACATTTTAAAGTTGTATTTCCAATTGATGGATTTTGGCTCACGATATTTTGAACCTTTTGGTAACACATTTCGTAGGGAAGTGTCATTAACAATGTTGAGGTCACCGGTAATAACGTTGACAGCCGGATTATATGTGAATTGTGAACAAGCACAAGTGCAATCAGGAGGTTTAGACTACTGAGATCCTGCAAAACGTGTTTGTTATTGGAAGTTGTCTTTGTATGTCCAGATATAACACCTGTACAACTAAAAATAGTTTGAAATTTGTTTTATTGTCATCAATGTAACAAAATTCATCAGGATTACAGTTTTATTTTAAAGTACTTGTTTAAATTAAACACTATGTAATCAGTTTTCCGGCTGCTCGATGATTTCAATTGATTACCGCTGATTAATGATTTCAAATACCCAAAGTTTGATCACTATTAAACTTAAATTTCATGCCCTTTTTTCTGGAAATTTCATTTCCTTATTACTAATTTTTACATAAAGTATAAATAGAAAGATTTGGCAGGAATATGAAGAGAATTTGCAAGTTATACTGTCCACAATTTGGACTCTTTGTGTAGAAAACTAAAATAAAAGACCGATAACTGTGTTCGCGAACCGAATCAATTAAGTGACATCTTAGGATTTAACTACTAATAAAATTATCGGTATGCTTTCTGCTACTTATAAACCGTAAAACGTATATAAATATGTTTTGTGTCTTTGATGTCTCTTACCCTAAAACTATTATCAGATGAAAATCATAATTATTTTCTCAATTTCTACTTTTGCTAGTTTTTTTTTCTCCTTTGACTTTTTTAAAGGTAAATATATATATGAACAATTGCAAAAGTATTGCGTTTTTTTAGATGAAGATTTTATACATTCGGTCTTAAATAAACGAATGATATCTAAAAAGTAGCTATAATTGCTCCTGAAATGTTCAAAGATACGGTAACTTTATTATTACTTTAACATGTACATGATAAAGCCATAAAGTTTTATTCAAAATGTAGATGACATATTGTCTTGCAAAACACCAACCGGAGGAAGACATTGTTAAAACCGTTTTGTCCTATGAAATGGAAAAAGACCTACAAACTATGCATTGTTCAATAGGCATACATTGAGCTATCATTCATTTCTTCCGCAACTTGTTTCCTTTGTTTTTGTTTCACAAGATATCGCTTTGATATTTGATATATTATGCTCTCAAATAGTTTATACGCTTTTAAAACTGATGAATGTCTGAATGCCTGTCCTTGTAAGAGGCATCTCCACGAATACTGCTTTACCTGGTTTCTTTACTAATTTGCAAGTTCAAAAGAATGCGCCAATCTGAATTGATCGTTATACCCTCAGTTTTTATTGTGACTAAAATTAGAAGAGATTCTATATGAGTGTTATTCTACTTTGTATATTTGAGATAAATGGTCAAGATCAAAGGTCAAAGTCATGTTCTGATTTTTTTGGGCATGTTATCGTGTCTCCAAAGATACTGCATAAGATATTGACGAAAGGCTTTACTATACTTGTATTTGCTACTTGTCGTTTCTCAAATACTTAGGTGAAAAGATGCGTTTCTATCTAATTGATGTTACATGACCCTAATATTGAACAAATACTGTATTGTGATCAATGTCATTAAACATATATAGTTCAGACTTAAGGTTTTTTTATGGGGAACTTGCTATATCACTTTGACATCTAGGCCAAGGCAAAGGAAAATTCAAAGTTCTAGATTTTGACCTCTGCCGTAATTTCCAGGCAACTTATCTGCATTATTTCCAGAAAAAGTAAACAACGCTATAAATAATTTTAGAATCAAAGTTATCTATAATTTGGCACTGGAAGTGCAATTGATATTAACCGGAGGTGCCTATTATCTCCCTTAATTTATTAAAAAAAAACATTCAAACATTGTTGTTTCGGAATCAGTGTATGATGAGTAATTTTATAAAACTAGACAGACGTTTCTTTTTAAAATCAACAATTGTAGGAAAAATGTTTAATGCATTTACGTCATTTAACAGCTAAAACTAAAATAAAATTGAATTTATCAATTCATTACTCGGATAACATTTAAACACATAAAACTGTCTATAAAAACACAATCTGTTATTTTCTACGTGTATAAACACTTAAAGGGAAAAGGGGATCCCTTCCTACACATGGTTTACTCCTGGTTTGCCCACTTTTAATTCTACCAATTATCTATTAGTAAAGAAAACAAAAAAGACAAAAGGTTTAATGAGCATACAATTGTATAGTCTGTTCCAACTTAGGTATATAGTTTGTAAGTGTTTTTTCTATATATTCAGGTTGGTTTTTTTTTTGTATAGAAAAATTATTAAAAAAAAAATCAAATATTTGTTCTCAATTATTTAATATAAATTCATTCAACATACATAACAAAAAAAAATGATATTCAGTTACAAAAGTGTCTTTATAGTTTATTAGATTCTGAATGATTTTCATGATATAAATACATCAATACAGTCAAGATCTCTTTTATTTCAAAAATAATTCAATAAATGCATTGCATAAGGAAATATGTAAAATGAGGAGAAATACAATTTTTTATATATACATCAAAAGTCACAAAACATTATATTTACAAAGTCGCAATTTACAATTTTTTTATTTTTTTTTAATTTTTTTTTTGGGTTTTTTTTTTTTTTATTACCAGTCTTATCACATAATAATATTTCACTTCATTGTTCAGTTCAAATGGAGAAGATGTGATGCTGTGTCAGAGTAATCTCTTCCTTCAGTAACTCAATGATCTGGTAGATGTTTGGGTGGGCATGTTTGAGTCTTTTGTTGTGCCATCCTTCCAGGTGATTTGTGGTGCGGGGTCCTTCTGTGTAATAGTGATTCCATAGAAAGCGGTAGCTTTCAACCCAGAACTCTGTCATGTATTCTGTAAATGAAGTTGTAGCGGGTTTGTTTTCAGCTTCTCCAATGTCTTCTAAAGTGTTTAGCCAAACATCATCAACAAGGTGGGCGGAACAAGAGGTAGTACTGCAGCTTGTCGTATCAGTTTAGTAATGTCTTCATTTTCTTAATAATAGGACTGTAGACCATATTTGTGTGCCTATCGCCAAATACACGGGGTGAAATGGAAGAAGCATGCAGCCTTTCTCATTTACCCCTGGCTACACTGTTCGTGCTGCATTGTTGGTTGCTGTCTCATAGTCAATAAATAGTCTTTCTAGTTGAAGTTCCAACAGGTGTTGTTAGCAATCATGATTATTATAAATTAATTGAAAGATACTTTATTTTTATTTTTTAAGAAAATGCTAGCTTGGTTGCAGTTTACTGTTCAAATTGTGTCATATTCATAGCTTGGCTACTGAACAGTTCCATTTATATTCTAGTTGTTGGAATTGATTGGATATTTTTTTATATTTAATTATTAGAACTGTGTATTTTATTAAAATTAAAAAAAAAAAAATTGAATAAAGTCAAAGATATTCAAATGAGATTTGTTTTAATAAATCTTTAGTTTCATTCTTTTCAGAATATACCAATAATTAAAACTATTTGTTGATAAATTGGAATAATAATTCATTTTAAGTGCACATTTTTTCCTTTTTTTTTTTATAAATGCAAATACATTTTCCGCCAAAGAAATATAAAATATAGAAAAGTTTTGCACATTTTCCTTGATTTAATAGCAGAATATAATATTCTTATAAAAATTTACAGGTAAAATAAAAGGTAAAAAATATGACTATAATTCAGAAATAAACTATAATTGTTAAAACAACAATTCCCTCTATGTTTACATATACATGTAATTAAAAGTGGGCAAACCAGGATGACACCCTACACATTGTGTTCCATTGATTGCACAATATTTGTTTAAATCAGTATAGCAGTTGTAATACATATGGATATTGTGACCTTTTAGTTAGTATTGATTGAAACTGACTTGTGTGAGTTTTGTGTTGTTCAATATTTTGCAGACTAGTTTGTCATACTAAGGATCTTTGTTTATGTTTTTCATTTCACTACTTCTATTATATAATAAATATATTATAACAAAATGAAGGTGGTATTTCTGTACTGTAGTTTGTTCTACTTGTTGCTCTTTTCTCTCGAACTCTCGACAGACGAACTACATCTGTGAGAGTTGGGTCTGGAATCTTTACATGTTGTGGGGACTAGCCGTGAACAATGCCTTGGATGGTGCATGGCATTGCTGCCACTGTAAAGGCAGTCCGGGCATAGTTGCCGATGTAGAGGCAACCGGGATCGACTGACACCTATAAGTTTCAAAATTCAAACATTTTTTAATAAAATAAATAAAAACAAAAATAATACAAAACAGATAGTAACTCGTGCGCACAAATTAGTAACTCGTGCGCGCAAGTTATGTAACTTGTGCGCACAAGATAGTAACTCGTGTGCGCAAGTTTGTAACTCGTGCACGCAAGTTATGGAACTTGTGCGCACAAGATAGTAACTCGTGCGCGCAAGTTTGTAACTTGTGCGCGCAAGTTGTAATTATTTTTTTGCGTGCGCTCCAGGGCTTCCATAACAAACAACAATAAAGTAAAACAAATATTTTTAATAATTTCCCTAACAGGAAACAATAAATATTTTGAATAAACTTTATTTATGAAAACTTTTAATTATCTTTATTTTAGTTAAACTTGTTTAAAATTTTTTACTTTAATTCTTATTACTTTTAAAATCATATAAGTTTCAAAATTCAAACTTTGACGTCTCAAAGCAGAATTTCTTCTTCTAAAGCAAGTATTTACTTGATGTTATGCCAACGTGGCTTTCTTTGTTAGTATTTAATTAGAAATTACCTACTATGGTTACTGTCCGAAATAAGGTCAAAATGTTGCATAAGTAAATGTTCCATATGTAGCATATTAATCTATTGCAATAAAAAATCATAATATCTTACAAAATTTGTAGATTTAGCTAACAAAGTCCTTATATTTGTATAAAGTAACATTCGTTTATAGTGGAACATTGTTTTAACGTTGAATAAGCTACAATTAAAAATTGCTTGCTGGTCACTCTCTGTGATTACCATTATATTACGATGGTTCATTTCCCAATCAATCTGTCACCAAGGGAAGAGAAATAAATCGATTTTCGTTCATAGTCTTTTTCAAAAATGATGAACGGTTCTTTATATTGGTATGTAATCATTTTAAACGTTTCAAATTTATGAAATTATATTCGTACATCAATGTTTTTGATACACCAATAACAAAAACTGAAAAATATTGAATTGATACATTTTGTAATTATTCAAAGTTATATCAGAAACCTAAACTTAATTATAAAATAATGAACCTGTTAAGGGGAGAGAATACTCGCATAACTTTTTCGAATTGGCACATAATACAACGAAATGTCACTCTTGCATACAAATGGCACATCAATATAATTAATTATCTGCGAAATCGTCCCCCACCTTCAATGATGATTCTAAATTATAAATATAACCAAAAGTTGTTAATCTATAGATAGTTAAGACTAATGAAAGCTAACCCAATGTAAACATATTTCTTTGCAATTTTTTAAAACTTCCTCAGAAAAATACTCGAGCCACTTGACTTTCATAGCTCAAAATTAACGTTTTTACACAATATTTGAATAAAGTAGTTGAAGATTATTCGCTTCTCAAAGTGTAAGACGCAATAAAAATCGTATGCTTGCACCATCCTACCGAAATACGGATTTAATTAAGACCTGAACATTTCGACATTTCTTCGTATATTTTGAACAAAACCGGTTTTAACCAAATCACAAGTACGTGTTAAGATCCGACTAAATACATATTTTCCTATATGGTCAGGTAAAGTTGCTACCATATGTAATAGAGAGGTCACTTTGACTTTGGTGTTAATAAATAATCTTTAAATGACCAGAGAACTGTTTGCGTTATCCCACGGTATACATAGTGATTAACAAAATAATTACCTTTCTTTTTTAAATAAAATTTAATTAGTAATAGTAACGTCAACTATGTCCAAAATGTATGTCAAATGTCTTTCACAATAAATAAGTCAAATACATGTGTCCTAGGTAATTTTCCTTTCCTTGAAGATTTCAATTATACATGTAAGTATACCAAATAGGAAAAAGGGGAAATGCAAAGTTTCATTTTTGACAAAAACTGGAAAATAAGGATAAGTGAATTGGTGCTGCTTCTTTATTATGCCCCACCTACGATAGTAGAGGGGCATTATGTTTTCTGGTCTGTGCGTCCTTTCGTCTGTGCGTCCTTCCGTCTGTGCGTCTGTTCGTCCGTCCGTCCCATTTCAGGTTAAAGTTTTTGGTCAAGGTAGTTTTTGAAGAAACTAAAGTCCAATAAACTTGAAACTTAGTACACATGTTCCTTATGATATGATCTTTCTTATTTTAAAACAAAATTAATCTTTTGACCCCATTTTCATGGTCCACTGAACATAGAAATTAAAAGTGTGAGTTTCAGGTTAAAGTTTTTGGTCAAGGTAGTTTTCAATGAAGTTAAAGTCCAATCAACTTGAAACTTAGTACACATGTTCCCTTTTGGTTGATCAATTTACTTTTAAGGCCAAATTAGATTTTTACCCAATTTCACGGTCCATTGAACATGGAAAATGATAATGCGAGTGGGGCATCCGTGTACTTTGGACACATTCTTGTTTTATTCTATAAATTTCTCATCATTTCAAATAGCTAGAGTTGTAACTTTCATTATATTATAAATATTATCATAGAAGCACGATTCTTTTTTTGGGTTTTTTTTCGTTCTATTTTAACTTCAATTCACATGTTTTATCTCTTGGTTTCTAATGTTAATTCATCGCGAATGCATTTCTCTTAATCACATCCTGTAATTATCCTGCAGAAATTAGTAGATCACCATCCCTGTAGGTTGCATTTCGTAAATATAGACAATGCAATTTTCTAGGGGAACTCCCTTTGCGGCTTGAACTGTGACACTTTTACTATGAAGTTTCGATAAACATGATATATCCTAGAATGGAAAGTTGATAGGCACTACTATTTTATTCATAGGTCAAAGCCTAGGGTTGTTCGGCATATTTTTAACATTTATATGCCCTCAACTTGCTAGAGTTTATTCTTATACTAAAATTATATACTACCCATATCTCTACGTTTTGCCTACTTCAAAATTCATTTTCCACCGCAATAGTATGTTTTTATACTAGTATTTGTTCCAAGTTATGTCTTCATGAGTTGAAACATGGAAATCATATCTGGGTACCAGTACGTTAATAAATGAACATTTTATGAATATTATATATCTCAAAAAGAGAAGTGGTTTCGGAATTAGCTATATGTAAAAACTGTAACATGTACTATTAACAAAATTTCTGAATGGTCTAACTGCAAGAAGGAAACGCATTCCGAAACGAAATCCGAGTTTTTTTCAATGTTAATTAGTTAGATGGGATAAGGCGTCTTTGCAATGATAGGCGGTGTTGTTGTTAAAGCCCCTGTTGGGATGGAAGATAAGCATCAGATATACTCTAACATTATAAGGTTGATAATTCTGGTTTTTTGTTGAAGTTGGTTAAAATTTGTAGGAAAAACAAAGTTATATATTTTACATACAGAAAGGACACTTTTTATAAAATAAACATGTTACACTGTTCTTGTATAAATTCTTTTAAATAATTAAGGCTTTAAAAACAATTTCCAAAATTAGCTTTGTCGTGAGGATAAAAAGTTATAAAACATTCTTTGATATTTTAATATACAATGTAATCATAGGTAATCCAAATTAATCATGAGTACTTTAAAGAAAAATAATCTAATGTAATAGATTACATTTGAAATAAGGTGTAATTGTAGTTTAATCCATTGCATTGTAAAGAAATCGACCCCATCCCTGATCTGCTAACGGGTTTTTTAAACTCCAATAATTAGTCTTTTTGTAGATGTAACGTGCTTAGGAAGTACTAAACTATAAACCTTTGAATATATGTTTTAACTAATTGGTTGATTCTACTGCTAGTTGCTGTTTCGTTGCCGATAACACTAATCCAGTGGTCAGCACTTGTCTCCATACATGACATAACTTTGATATATCCAATCCTTGTTAATTATATATAAACTATTGAAATATCAAAACGCTAATTCATCTTTTCTCTACTTAAGGTAAATATTGCCGAATCCGTATTTGTCACAATTTTTTTCAAATTTCCTTTTATCAATGCTCTTAAACTGTATAACTGACTTGACTTTGCCACTGCATTGATTTGAGTTCCATTGGGGAGTTTTATGATAATGAAAAACGCGTGTATGGTACCACAATAAAAACCTGGTAGTTCTGATATTTTTTTTTTATTCATTCTAATTTTGGTATTTATAATCGCATATAGTATTACATGAAGTAAAAGGGTTTCAACCTTTTATTACAGACTGAAGTCATGGAATGGAATATGAAATTTTACAGCTTTCTTTCATTGGTTTATCTGAACTTTTCTTTCGTGAATGCTGTTGGAGTTATAACTCACCGCCACACACAAACGAACCTCGCTCAGTTACAACCCAACAATACTGTTGGTAAAAGGGTCAGAAGATATAACCTTACTGAAATGCGTCGTCAATTTTTAAAAGAAGAAAGGGCTAAGATAGAAGAAAAAACTGAACAGAATGACTTCAAAATAAAACATGAAAATAAAATGAAGATCAGATTTCCCAACCAACAGGATTATCATTACTATTTTGGTGACAAACGTCCTATTTTCAATAGAAATCGAAATGACCCAACTTATGTATATTTAGATGAAGGATATTATGCAACTCTTTTCAATACACATTCTAAAACTCCAGTTTACAGTGCATATACATTACGTTGGAATGATCCAAAAGTTAAAGGCCGGATTAGTACATTTAAGAAAAATAATGGTCTTAGAGATCAAGATCAACCCCGCAACTATAGCGGAATACAGGATCAATCGCTCCATAGGGGACATATGTATCCAGTATTGTATGCCAGGGACACAGAAAAGATGAAATACACTTTTCTTATTACAAATACTGCGTTACAGTATGCTTCGTTCAACATGAATTCATGGAGAAGGCTTGAATCGGCACTTTATAAAGCGTCAGAGAAATATTGTCCTTCTGGCAGAGGTCAAACGTATTTCTTGACTGGCGCAATACCAAGCGAATACATACCAAAGAACTTTTTCAACCACATAAACATACCTGCGTATTTTTGGACTGCGGTATGTTGTGATATGTCAATAGCGGGCAATGAAAATGAACGAACAAATGGTTGGTCATTTGCATATATTGTAAAAAATAAAAATGATAAAAGATCTGACATTGATATGTATTTTGTTCACGATTTCCTACAACAAATACCGTACATGGCACACCAATTTCGTCAGTTTTTCATACGTCGTGCATAAGTGAGAGAATGCTTATTCAACCAGACAAAAACTGTTGAGGTTATACAAGATATTGTTGCAAAAAACAAAATGGACACTTTTTTTATGAAGAGCAATCTACGCGATTTTATTCAACACTTAGGTGTGTCTAAGAAACTTTAGAAAAATGTAGAAAATAAAAACGAATGTGTATATTGATTATTGCGACAAATTCATTTACATTAGTAAGTTATTTTGTATTTTTCCGCGGGACAAGTATATGATCAAGAATATTTACAACCTTGTCCACATGCTTACATATATTTGACAATTTTATTTTTTTGAATTAGAGCTTCAGGAACGTTGTGAAAGAAAATTTACAATTGTCATTGTTACAAATGTTTATGCCCGCGTCACACTGTCCCGATTTTTATATACGATGGACACCCGAATGCGAAAATTGTAAGTTCGTACGAAGTTGGTCCCGATCTCGTTAAAATACCAAAAAGTGACCGAAGTAAGTACGATGAATAACGAAGTCTATACGAAGGTGCCGAAATTATATACGATAGCAAAATATGGACATACGAAGGTTAACCGAAGACGGGTATTTAAGCTTCATATCTCAGCCGAAGCCTTCACGATTGATCACGAAGGCTACACGATGGATTACGATAGCTACACGATGGATTACGATGATGGCGCGATGGCCATACGATGTCTAAAAGATACGAACAGAATTTCGACAACATATCGTTTCTGTACAAGTCTGCCATGCATGGCGGGAAATCGATCTTTTTGTCTAATTCTTATAAAACTTAGTTTATTATCCCCTCGCCTACTACATGTAAGTTGCGTGTAGATAAAATTGTTATGGACACTCTAGAACCAAAATGCTCAAAACCTGGTATGGTGTTACTCGTTAAGAATATCTTAAGCGCTATTGACTTTAAAGTTCAAAGGTCAAAGTCACAGTGGCAGTTGTAATACAAGGCAATATCACCCTTGTGGACACTCTAAAACTAATATGCTTCAAAAGATTTTAACCACATTTGGTATATTGTTCCTCCTTGTAATGATCTGACATTTTTTACGTTCAAGGCCAAAGGTCAAGGTCATGCAGATGGACTTGTTTTTTCTCCTTGAAATAGCATAATACACAGGAAATTGGTTGCTCATTTTTTTACCTGCTGGTTCTAAAGACAATATTAAATGTATTTCCAGTTACTGAATGTTTTGGTTGATTTAAAAAAAAAATAGTTTATGTATCAAATATGCATATTCAATTTACCATTTTCTACATGTGTCATATACAACTATAGTGTCCATATTTGTCCCCAATATGTTACATACGAGGGGATGCCACGCTCGGCATTGCCTTATTTGAACTGTAAAATGTGTGCACTAGTCTGAATAATCACCCATAATTATGCCCATGTTTACTGATCTATCTTAAAAGGTGGGTTCGTTGATCCCTTTTATTCAAAAAGAGCTCTTTCTAGGAGAATAATTTTTTTATCATAATAATATAGACAAAAGGAAGGATGTGGGGAAAGCAACAAATGCGGCAAAATATGACATATAGGAAAAAAATGGTTATGGAGTAAACATTCGTGTGACAACAACTCAGACGATACATAAAAAATCAGAATAATGAAGAAAAAGTTGGTTTCCCTATATACGTGTACCTGCAGTGTTGGTGTACAAGGCGCGTTTATGATTTTCATTATGTTACTTGATATGAAAAATTGACAAAAAATAATATTTTACTTGTAAAAGTAAATCCTGAGCCTGTAATAGCTGCTCTTCTTGTTCCATTTGAATTAATAGAAACAACGCTGTCGCCTTTCTTGTTCTCATAGAATCATATGATATGAGCTCCATGTTTTGTGAACGTATTTCTTAACTGTCGTATTAGACTGAGCAGTGCATATCGCGCATGACACTTTAAATGTATTTTAGCGCGAAAATTAACTTACATTTAGCTGGAATTATTGCCATCGTAGTTCCATCTTGTCGCCTTCGTACTTTTATTCGATGGCAACACGACAGGATTACGAGGTCTTCACGAAGTCGTGTTGCCATCGTAAGACCTTCGGGTATCTTCGTGATTCATTCGTGTAGACATCTTAATGTCAAAACTGCCCGATGGAAACGATGGAAACACGAATGCAATACGATGTGCAAAGATGCATTCCCGGTGACATTACGATGGTGAGGATGGTGATACGAACTCAATACGAATCCTCAACATCGGACGCACCTTCGGGGATTTTTTAACATGTTAAAAAATTTAGAACTCTTCCCGAAGTTGTCCCCGAAGTCTAGAAAAAGTGGCCGATGGTTCTACGATGGTTAAAGATGGCACTACGAATAGCCCGATCTGGATACGATCAGTCCCAATTTTGAAAATTTCCATTATCGTGTTGCCATCGGCGTAAAAATCGGGACAATGTGACGCGGGCATTAAGGTTCATGTGGACCCTTTGGCAAAATTGCTGCATTTTTCCCCATAATTTTCTTTGAGTACAGACAAACCTTCGCATCTGGAACAGTTTCAAGGCATAGCATGCCTTAGATAAATAAAATTCAACTGCATTGTTTGATTAAGAAAAATAATTCTTTAATGGATTGTGCAGTGCATTTTTTTCCCCTACAGAAGATGTTAAAATTAACAAACAGTTGATTTTTTCTTGATATAGTCAAAACTCAAAATGTAAACAATGGAAGTTTTGTGTACATAAAGATGATTTTCCTTTTAAATTCAATTAGAACCATTATATTTATCAATCTCAAAGGCTTTTACACATACAGGATAACACCGGTAAAAGCTAGGTAATTATCTTAATTGTACCAAAATAAATACAGTTTCCGGCACTCCAGGGGCAAACTTGCACATTTTTCACCGCGGGTAAATTCCAGTCATAACATCATTTGAAACAAAAAAGAATTAAATCTTCATTCTGATAAATAGCCAGCATAATATATATTTTAGTAGCCAACTACCATTTTACCTATTCAAACAGTTCTAATAAATGTAGGAGTGTCTACTTAAAGTGTTCTGGACTGCGTCTGACCAACATTGGTTTTGTATCAAAAGAAACACCTTATTTACCAACATGACAATCAATATTTATTCAATCATCATATCATATAGTCTTATTTGTCTAGCCTTTCATCTCACTGACATCTACATGTATCATGTATCTTTATCTGTATTTCAAAAATACACAACAAGTTGTGCTCCAAAAGGAGGTTGACGGCAATACAATATAAAATGATTTGGAGTCAATATATGATACTATGCTGAAGAGATCTACAGTAAACCGATGTTGTCCAGTACTAGCATATAAAAAGAAATAATTTGTTCACTAAAGGTATACAAACGGTTCTCAATTGGAAATCCAACAACATGTCTTCAGGGAAGCCTTTAACAACATTAACGGTACTAGTTTTATACACCAAATTCACATTTTGACAACCAATGTTTCTTCAATAATGCCCTTACTATTTGAAAATCAAAAGCTTTTTAAAAGGATGAAGTGCTATAAAAAGAGTTTTGCATGAATGGAGATGGATTCCCTAATTTTGATTAATTTCCAACATTTTGTAACAACAAATTTTTATTACCCAAATTCTGTATTTTCATGCCAGTACCGAATGTTGGTGATACTCTTGGGGACTGTAAATGTGTACACTTCACGTAGGCAAATGGTTCTCAATTTGAAATCCACTTTGGGCATCACAATTAGTGGTTTTTTCATAGGCATCTTCGTGACATAGATTCCATGAATTGTTAGGTTTTTCGTATCGGAGACAACTGACATATGCAGACGTGGCCTCTGACATTGGAAGGAAGGCTTTTCTGTGTAAATGTCACTTTTGTCTGCCTCCATAAAATATAAAAAGCAATTGATTTACGTTGAAACACGTACGGAAAATTTCAATTTTGTAAATATCTTGATTTTCATTCAGTTTTTACAAAAACTGCACCGTACGATTTTTTACGACAGTGTGAAAAATAAATGAAATTGAGAATAGAAATGGGGAATGTGTCAAAGAGACAACAACCTAACCATATAACAGACAACAGCAGAAGGTCACCAATAGGTCTTCAATGCAGCGTGAAATTTCCGCACCCGGAGGCGTACTTAAGATGGCTACGAAACAATTATATATACTAGTTCAGAGATTATGGACGTAATACTAAACTCCAAATTACATACACAAGAAACGAAAATGAAAAAATATAACAAGACTAACACAGAGGTTCCTGACTTTGGACAGGTGTGAAAACGCGGCGGGGTTAAACATGTTTATGAAATCTCAACCCTCCCCCTGTACCTCTAGCAATGTAAAAAAGGAAATGCATAACAATGCGCACATTAAAATTCAGTTCAAGAGAAGTCCGAGTCCGATGTCAGAAGATGTAACAAAAGAAAATAAACCAAGTGACAATAATTCAGTAACAACAGAGTACTATTAGTTAACTGACATGCCAGCTCCAGACCTTACATAAACTGATTGAAAGATTATTTCGTCATCATATGAATATCAGGCACAATCCCTCCAGTTAAGGGTTAAGTATCATACCATCATAAAATGTCTGAGAAGAAAATACACCGTGTCATGCAAACAACTGCTTTTTAAATAAATGTAGTTCGGATATTCATTTATCACATGATAAAAAATCAGCTTTGTGTTAATTGGGAGCTTTAAAGTGAAAATGTCACTCGCATAAAGCCCCCAAAAAAAAAAAATCTTTCTATACTATTAGTTCACAGACAACGATTGCTATAGACCGAAGAGTGCTATGAGAAGAAAATTATCTGCTTATTCTTTATTTTTTGTAAATAACATCTTATTTATTATTGAGGTAACTATAGTAGAAATTTATAAGTGACAGTTTTAACGATATACAATAACATACCAAGACAGATTTTGAATTGACTATCTTTTGATACGGATTGATAAGTTAGTCTTAGATGCATGAATTTTATTAGTTGTTAGTGGCTTTGAACTAGCTGTCAGATAACTGCGAGTACTCTCAGATCTGTTCCTGGTGTCTTTTTGTTGTCGGAATGTACAAGTACCCGGCCACGTCGTTCACTTGTATTTTTGTCCAACTGGTGAGTTTAGCTTTTTTCAAATGATTTGTATAGCATGTATAGTTCGTTCTTATGTTGTACTGTTATACCACTGTCCCAGGTTAGAGGGAGGGTTGGGATCCCGCTAACATGTTTAACCCCGCCACATTATTTATGTATGTGTCTGTGCCAAGTAAGGAGCCTGTAATTTAGTGGTTGTCGTTTGTTTACGTGTTACATATTTGTTTTTCGTTATATTTTTATATGAGTAAGGCCGTTAGTTTTCTCGTTTTAATTGTTTTACATTGTCATATAGCAGGGTTTCCCCTGGGTCAATTATTTTTTTCGCCACCTCTTTCGCCAAAGCAATATATTTTTCGCCACTTTATTATTTTTTTCGCCAAGTAACACAAATATATTTTTCTTTTAAAATTTTCCTTTTTTTCTAGCCCCCCCTCCCCCTAAATAAGAAGTGGTTTTTACAACAAATCGAAGTATCTTATCACTTGGAATTGATCCCTCGTGTAAGGTGTAATCATTACATTGTAGGGTTACTCTCATGCCAACCTTTTGAATAGATTTCTTCATAACGACAGTTTTCTTTTCTAGACCATCGTAAATAAGTAAAACTATATGCTTGAAACACGTGTGTCACTGAAACGACTTTGAAGTACCCACTCAAATAAATGATCTATATGAAAGTTAAATGATAAAGTTTTAAATCAGAGACTTTTCTTGCTTTTGGACATTTTTCGTCATAACAATAATTTTCTTTTCTGGACTATCATTAAAAGTAGAGGAAGCGTAAAAACTTTGCTTCAAACACGTGCGTCGCAAAGTGGTTAATAACGGCGTTTTGCATTTGCGCCGATTTTTTCTTTCATTTGCGCCGATTTTTGTTTTCATTTGCGCCGATTTTATTACAGGTAAATTACAGGTGATTAGATATAAGAAGATGTGAGTGTCAATGAGAGAACTCTCCATCCAAGTCATGTTATTTTTCATTTATCATTATAGACCTCTTCCATTTGCCACTTGTACAAATGTAATGAATTGTCAATCACAACATGTATATAACTGTTTGCTCACCACTGGGAGGTGGAAGAGGGCCTACAAGATACATCTTCAGACCTGTTTCCTTGTTGACCGTATCCGTAATTCTTTAGCATCTGTCTCTCGGACATTTACCACATGGTTATGCTCGATCTGTGTTTTGACAATAGAATCCGTGGTAACTCTGGCTTTACACGATTTTATGGTACATTAGTAAGATATGTAGTTATGTTTGAGAACACTGACCTTCCGATATGTATGGCCCTTGATGATTAAAGAATTTACTTCTCGACCCGTTTCAATGTGCAATATGACCATCAAGTTACAACGAAGTTCCAGAACAATATGAATCAAAATTAACTTAAACATGGATGAAAAACAATTATAACCAGATTTTACCAATGGTATAGCACAGTCCATGTACAAGTTTTAACTTACCTGTAAATCTAATTAGGAGCAAATATAAAATCGGCGCAAATGAAAAAATGAAATCGGCGCAAATGAAAGAATGAAAATTTTCAAAATCGGCGCAAATGTCATACGCCCGAAACAAGTCCCTTTTATGTCATGTGACAGAAGCCATTTAACCATATCATTTTGTCATATCATACAATCAACACCTTTATTAATTAGTCCTTTGATGTCGATAGCTATGAATGCAATCAGCTGATTATTGATTTTCTGTCAAAATCTTAACGAGTTCAAGGTGAATTCCGAGTATGTTTGATCGGTAAAGTCAGAGAAACCCGAAAAAAGTAAATACACAAGATGGCTGAAATAAATCGTTCTATATATTTCTTTCGCCAAATTCTTTCGCCAATGACGAATTTTAATCGCCACAATTATTATTTTTTCGCAAATTGCGAAAATGCCGACCGCCAGCGGAAACCCTGCATATAGTCATATCGGGGCCTTTTATAGCTGACTATGCGGTATGGCCTAGCTCATTGTTGAAGGCCGTACGGTGACCTATAGTTGTTAATGTCTGTGTCATTTTGGTCTCTTTTGGACACTTGTCTCATTGGCAATCATACCACATCGTCTTTTTTATATCTTACTTTAAATTTAGACGATATCGACATTTTAAACTAATTATAACCATGTATATAGGTTTTTATGTTTTGACTCTACGTTTCGCATTCGTACATCTTCCCGTAAATTCCTTACTTTTCAATGATTACAATTACACCATCTTTCAAGAAGAAGATACGTCATTAAGAAACCAAACGATGTGGAAATAGAAATGAAACAACCATTGCTTATTAGCTGATAAATGAATATATGATGCCACGATTGAATGGAAAGGTATCATCTGTATCTAAACTTACTAACGAAATTTTGTCACGTCTTCGCATGTTGTTTAAACGATAAATATTTCTAAAACAATTTCATATTAAGTATTGTAAGTTTGTAATAAAAAATTGATATATCAGTTTCAAACCTAATCTTGAATTCTATTCTTATTCTTTTAAAAAAAAATTAGAAATTAAAATGTGTCGTCACTTTGTGCGTTGATCTCTTCGTCTAAATATTTGGGTGTGATTTTTTATGTGCTTGTTCAGTTTGCTTTATGTACATGTAAACGTTTTCATTCTGTAATTTGTTACCATTTCGGTGTTACCATATATTATATAGTCATTTTATAAATATACTGTAGGCAAAAATATGATTTATTCAAAATAGTAATGCTGTTTTTATCCTAGGCAGATAACCTTAGCCACAATGGGCACAAGTTTTTGGCACTTTTGGTCCTCAATGCTATTCAACTTCTTCATCTTCTTTCAGTAACTTCCTCCAGTGTTTCGTTTCTTTGTTTTGTTGTCATAATGAACTATTTGTTTTCCTCTACAACCCCCTTTCATTTCATGAATGTGACCTACCAAATAAGACTATCTACCGGATTCGTTGTAACATGAGCAACACGACGGATACCACATATGGAGCATGATCCTCTTACTTTTCCGGAGCACCTGAGATCACAACTAGTTTTTTGTGGGGTTCGTGTTGCTTATTCTTTATTTTTCTATCATTGTCTATGTTGTGTCATGTGTATTATTGTTTGTCTGTTTGTCTATTTCATTTTTGTTCATGGCGTTGTCAGTTTATTTTCAATTTAGGAGTTTGACTGTCCCTCTGGTATTTTTTGTATCTCTTGTATAAGTGTTTGCTCTTATAGGTGTTTTCTTCAGTTTTAGTTGTAACCCGGATTTGTTTTTTTCTGAATCGATTTATGAATTTCAAACAGCAGTATACTACTGATGCCTTTATTGTATTTAACGAAATTTGGTGGTGGAATCTGTTTTCTCTAATAATTTTAGACGCTTCGCAGAAAATCATAATCTATCTTTCCAAATAACCTGGGGGAAAATGTGTTCTTTCTACGTAACGTCATCAGGCATGGTTTCCCTTTTTCATTTCGTCACAATGGGAATTCAGAAGAAAGCAAAAAAAAACGTAACGTGATAATTAAATTTTGACCAATTAACAATTGAGATCAAATGTATAACACGTTAATTTTTTAAATCTAATCCACAGGCCAAGAAAGGAATAAATCGAGTAAGAGGTAGAGAAAATTAAATAAACAATCACTGTTAGTAAAACTATCAATTTTCAAACCTTTTTTCTATGTGTAAAAGTATTAGAAACCATTTAACCTCAAGTTTTAAAAATATTCCACGAAAACACCAAATAAAAAGAAATGTGTTTTGAAACACCAAAGATATATGTCTATGACTCAGATTTTTTTCTACAATGGCATGTAGTATTAATTTCGCGCGACTGTCAAATTCAAAAGAATATTTCGTTCGACTCTTTAACGTATGCAACTGGATGTGAAGTCAGTGAATGTGTGGTATTGCGCCTAAAGAAAAGTTTTTTTTTATAAATTTCAGTTCAACAGTTTGAGAAAAATCAAGTACAATTCAAGACAACATTAACAGCAATTTGCGCAAAATTTCTTCTAAAAATTCAAATTAAGCTACAAATGATAGAACAAACAATAAACTAATGTGATTAAATAATCATCTAATCTGCCTACAAATGTACAAGCAGTTGCATATGATACAAAAGATGATTCATGAATAAAAAATACGACTATTTGTCTTCATTATGAGCTCCCTCTTAGTCAATTGCTTCGAACTTTTAAATGTTAAGATCAATAAATCAACATTTTAAGCAATAAATGTGATAATAAATGATTAATCCTTATAAAAGAATACCAACTCCATGAAGGTTTTAATAATTCCCTATGACGTCAATTTTCATTTTTTGATGATCTGTTTTATAAATTCAAATGTGACGTCATTTTTTTGTCCTATTTTACAATTTCAAATATGACGTCACTTGGCGTTGAGGTTTTGACTTATTCGGATGTGTCTATTTTTTGTGTTGCATTTTGTCGCGTTATATGATGTATTTCGGTTATTTCCTGTATTTAGTTAATACTTCAGTTTTATCATGTATATCTTTTGTATAGTCATTTTATAAAATTTACTGTTTGCAAAAGTATAAATTATTCTAAATAATAGGGATGTTCTGGTACCTAACAGAAAACCGTGGCCGTTTTTGGCACAACTTTTTAGAAATTTTGGTCCTCGATGCTTTTCAACTTTGTACTTGTATCTGGGCGTCACTGTTTACAGTTTGCACAATATAAACCGTCGAATATGTTACATAGATGTTCGTGTTTGCTGAACATGTTTGTCCAAATGAACGACCTTTGTTTGGCGTAAAAAAAACCTATTCAACAAGAATGTGTCCATAGTACACGGATACATGTGTACTAAGTTTCAAGTTGATTGGACTTCAACTTCATCAAATACTACCTTGACCAAAAACTTTAACCAAAACTTTAACCTGAGCTTCGCACTATCTTTTTCTTTGTTCAGCGAACCGTGCAATTGGGATAAAAACTTTAATTCTGCAATAAAATTAGAAAGATCATATCATGGGGAACATGTGTACTAAGTGTGCAAGTAGATTGGACTTCAACTACATCAAAAACTACCTTGACCAAAAACTTTAACCTGAAGCAGGACGAACGGACGCACGGACGAACGAACGAACGGACCGAACGGAGGCACAGACCAGAAAATATAATGCCCCTCTACTATTGTAGGTGAGGCATAAAAAGGGATGGGGGTTTACATTGACATTTTTTTGGCACAACAAATGGTTATAGGGTGGGAATTTGTATCACTGAATTTTGGAATATATACTTATATTGATGTTATTGAAATACAGAGATAAACCAAATAAGTTCATTACGAGGTTCTGTATATTTAACATTTTAAAGTTATTTGTTAAAAATTGGGGATTTTGAAAATCAAATAATTTGATAGGTTATACATAGTAATTAAGGAACAACTCTTTTGAAATAAAATGAACATATAACTTGTTTTTTCTTTATATTCATTTCAATTTAAAGCAAAGGTTAGTGGGCAAAATCACATTTAAAAAAAACGTTAATTTGGGATTAAGTGTAATTTTGGCAGATGTATCAGTGGCAGCGTTACTGTTGTTCTTTCGTATTTATACACATCGGCATTTGCCTCAAACGGGAAGTGGACAGACTATCGCAAATGTTCTTTTTCATGATAATGTAGTACATCCTTTTGAGGTTTTGAGTTATTACTCTTTTTAAAAGATTACAGCTTGAGTAAAAACGGAATGAGATTTCACCTATAAACCAGATGAATTTACAGCCTCCCCAGTGTTACGATTTACAAATACAAGTACACAATTGTTTAAATGGATGCGGCAAGTATTAAAATTAGCCTAGTCAGCTTCTTCTTAGAATAAATCATTGTATAAAGAAAAGTGCTGTAGAAAGTATTTACATGATTAAATTAAATGTGACCATATTATACTCGCAAAATGACTTTCTCAGTGCAGTGGTGGATCCAAAACTTGTTATCCTCACACGTAATCCCTAGGTCAGAATGGTTCTTTAAGAGTGACCTAAAATTAAAAATGTGTCACAGTGATAATAATATATCATATGAATGGTTAAAAACCAAATTTCTTCCATGCTAAATTTCACAGTAGCAACTAAAATGTCTTACAGGGTTATAAGCACCTTTATGAATCTAATGTATATAAAAATGACAATTCTGTCTTCATACTGCTAATGTATGTCCTCACCGTAATAAGTTTTACCTTTGTTCTCCTGTAAGTATCACTTCCCTTACTATATGTACCTCCGTACATCAAACAATTGGTTTCTGTTCTTTAACTTTAGTTTGAATATTGGTGGCTTCACTTTTACCATTCTAGAGTTCATTTACAAATGCAAAAGTAGCTGGATGTTTTGTTTTCGTTTTCTACCTTTATTTTGTCTCAGGCAAAGCTTATGTAACTTAAACACAATGCTTATAATAAAAAATCAAATTTGAATTTTGGTGGCGTAAGTTTTATCGTTCTAGATTACCAATGTACTCCCCTTTACAAATAAAACAATTGCTGAATGTTTTGCTCGATTCCGTTCTCTAACTTTAGTGTGCCTCAACCATATATATAATGAAACTTAAACAAAATACTTAAAACACAAAACCAAGGTCAAGTTTGAATTTTGCTGGCGTCATTTTACCGTTCTAGGGTTGTGGCCCTTTACAAATGAAAAATGAAATAAGGGAGTTCGAATGTTTACACAATGCTTATTACTACAAAACTCAGATCAAGTACAAACTGTGGTAGCGTCAGTTTTATAGTTCTTGAGGAATGACCCTTTATAACGTTAAATGCTAGCGGGGGCATCATTTGTTACCCATGGACACATTACCTTTTATGTATCAAAGCCTTTAATATAAATTAAATAGTTATATTGATTTTAGTTCACTGTCTTATTTGTGAATCAATGCTTTCTAAAAGGAGAAAAATATATTCACAACTATAGGTCACCATACGTTGAAAATGTTTCCAATGAATACCCTGTTTCCTCTCCCCCCCCCCCCAAAAAAAAAAATACAATCTGATTCTTGTTTTACGTTGTTCGGCTGTTTATGTGCAGATTCAGGTTGTTTTATGTATTCGTCTTTATTCTGTAATTAGTCACCACTTCGGTTTCAACATTTATACCTATTATGAAGTATTTTTTTTTATTTCACTATTTGCAAAAGTATGAATTGGTCTAAATACTAAGGAGTTTCTTATCCCAGATAGACAACATTAGTCGTATTTGAACACATTTTTGGAACTTGTGATCATCAATGCTCTTCAATGCTTTACTTGTTTCGGCTTTCAATATTTTTTATCTGAGCATCACTGGTGAGTCTTATGTCGACTAAAATGTGCGACTGGCGTATTAAATAATAAGCCTGATGCCTTTTGACAGCTATGTTTGTGTGTTTCTCTTTCCTGTATGTTCTCCCATTTATTTGTATTGTATCCCTGCCATGTAATGTTGTCACATACATGTTTAATTTCACATTGCAAGACAAACGCAAAGTTTGGCTAGTCACAAAACCAGCTTCACCCACCATTTTATAGTTCGTTACTGTGTGTGTTGCATTTCAGTGTTGTATTTATGTTGTGCCATTGTTCTCCTCTTATATTTGATGTGTTTCCCTCAGTTTAAGAATGTAACATGATTTTTTTTTATCTCAATCGATTTATGAATTTCGAAAAGCGGAATACTTCTGTTGCCATTATTTGGCAACTTTCTGCAACGTTAACCAAAACAAGAAATCCATAATTGTATAATTTATAGTCTTTTTTGTGAGGAACTCTGCGTTTTTTTTTTTGCGAAACAAGATGTTAAAATTACAAATTGAATAGATTCATGCCAATTTTTTGGTTAGATTGAAGTCCTTCTGTACAAAAAAAAAATACTTGAAGAATTTGTCAGTTAGTTGTTAAAAAGATTTATTTTTTATTTTTATTATTTTCAAGATTTACAACAACTACAACACATCAAACATACATACAGTAATATTAAAGATATGGTATTTCAATGGAATACGGATCATTTGATAAAATCGATAACGGAAAAGATTCCGGAAAAGTTAATGTATAAAAATAGGGAAGGAAATTATTTAACAAAGATCTGTATGTGTATTCACAATATTTATTTTAATATATAATTGTGAAATCAATTGTACTATAGATACTAATATTATAAATTAGTTATATCTTACCAAATAGTGCTTCCCTAAACTATTAGGTAAACTAACATGAGGGATACTAAGTTACAAGCTGTAAACTTAGTAAATTGTTACAGCAAATATGCAATAAAGATATTATTACGTTAAAAAAAAAAAAAACAAAAAAAAAAAAAAAATTATTAAAGATAGATTTGAATATATATTTTTTTTATGACAATAAACATTGTTGTAAATTCGATTTTTCTATTTATATGAGAAAAAAGAAGCAAAAAAGTACAGAAGAAAATATAATTAGAGTTAAATGTTTATGTACCACTGTGTGGCACTTGAGAATTGTAAAGAATTTTATAAAAAAAAAGAGAAAAAAAAAAGAAAGAGGTTTAAAAATATCCCGTAAGATTTTCATTTCATAATAAATTGTGCTATTAGATACAATAATATTCTATGTTAGTTTTGACAATAAATATAGATTGTAAAAAAATAAATGACAAATTGAATTATAAAAATAATACTTTAAATGCATTCCACATGGTATCAAAGTATTTTTGTCTCTTATTTTTGACTGCCATTATTTTTTCTTTTTACATATATTTTAACTTTTCTTTAATGGCACTGACTAAAAGATCTTTTGAAAAGCATCTACTGTTGTATATATATTGTTTCATGTATAGAAAAATCAAATTATATGGGTCACCTTTTCGAACTTTTGATATATCTCCAAAAATGAAATTCAACTTATTCAATGGCAGGCTTACCCCACCAGATAAGAACCAATAATCTATATCTTGTAAAAAAAATTGGATAATCTCACAATTCCACACAATATGTTCAATGGTTTCATCTTCTAATTTACAAAAAGTACATAGAGGGTTATCGATAAGTTTGATTTTACATAAAAATTTATTTGTGGCAAGAATTCTATGGTTGATTCTGTACCGAAGCCACTGTAGTTTTGTATTGACAGTGACTGTAAAAGGTAGTTTGAATATATGTTTCCAAATGAGATCTTCACCTAATATTTCACTCCACTTCAGTTGTCCTGTTTGAGTCACCTTGTTACTTATGAGTATTTTGTACATATCTTTAGTACCTTTTCTACTTTTAAAAAAGACTTGTAAGCAAGCTGGAATAAATGGACAACATAACTTTTATGAACCTTTTTTGTAATTATTTGCTGCTTTTTTAATAGCAAAAATAACACTCATGTAATTTCAAAAAATTACATTGACATCATAACATTGCTGTAACAATTCTAATGAAATAAAACCATTTTCATTTATTACATCATTAACATATTGTAAACCATGATTAAACCAAAGTTGATTAAAGGTTTATTACCAATTCTGATCCTGTTGTTAAACCAAATAGGACTTGATAAAAAATATTCATAGTCCATATTTCTTTCTTTATCTGTAATCATTTCCCATGCTCTGAATACATCTGTCCAAAAAACTGTTTTTGATATATAAACTAGCTTGTTTGATATACTGAACACCACAATTAAAAAGTTTATTTTTATCAATATCTGACATTAAAATACTTTGCCACTTATTATCTCTCTGAAAAATCCTTCTTATCCATGATGATTTTAGTGCCATGGTAAAACTATATCTATCATTTTTAACCCTCCCTCCAAATATTTTTTAATCAATACGTCCTTCTTCACTCTATGAATAGGAGAATTCCTTACAAACGAATAACAAATGTCATTAATTTTTTGGAATACACTGTTTAAAGGATTAGGCAAAGAAATAATAAGGTGGTTTAAAATAGGTAAAACAAGAGTTTTTATCACAGTTGTTCTACCTATTACTGTAAGGTTTTTTTTACCACTGTTTTATTATGTTCTTAATCTGTATAATTTTATCATTATAGTTGATGTGGACAATATTGTCTAAGTCCACATCAAAATTTATCCCCAGTAGTTTAAAAGTTGTCTCACCCCATGAAAGGTTAACGTCAGGACATAAAATTTCCTTGCTATACTTTTTACTTCCAAACCAAATTACTTGTGTTTTCTCAAAATTTATATTTAAACCAGATATTTTTGCAAACCAGTCCAATTCAGATAAGGATTCATATAAAGATCTTTCACTACCATATAAAATCAATGAAGTGTCA
The DNA here is from genome assembly GCF_963676685.1 of Mytilus edulis. Classification (NCBI taxonomy): domain Eukaryota; kingdom Metazoa; phylum Mollusca; class Bivalvia; order Mytilida; family Mytilidae; genus Mytilus; species Mytilus edulis. Next base: position 22,403,524 of record NC_092349.1, read on the forward strand.
TCAGCAAACTGTGACAACTTATGCTCAACTTGAGTAACTTCAATACCACTAATTTCATTATTTCCTCTTATCGTTAGTGCAAGAATCTCAGCACAAAGGACGAAAAGATTAGTGGGAGATATTATGGACATAATTGTTAAAATTGTGATACAAGCACGAAATTTGGTATATGGGTGGACTAAATGATAATTAAAAAAAAATCAGCTGCTGGCCATACAAAAAAATCATTTTTCCAAGATGGCGACCGCTCATTTTGCAAATGGCGTCATATCCAAATGATTACATTTCGAAAGCTGTGTAATAGGTATAATCCAATGCAAGTTTTGATAAAATTTAAATTACAGTTCCTAAAGTACAAAAAAACATGAATAAAACTTGACTTCCGGTCCCGAAATGGCGGCAAAACGTAGAAAATGTCAATTTTATCATTTCTATCAACTTGATAAGAGATATCACTGAATTTGTTATGTTCAAATGCAGACCATAGCTTGTTTAGAAAGACTTATCTTATAATTAGTTATAAATACACACACCTGTACACAGAAAGTCAGAACGGTAGCATTTACAGTAACCAACACAGCTGAATTTCTTACATCCGCATTTCCAAAAATCATGACACGAGGATCAGCGGCCACCAAAGAATTCAACTTGGTTTCCAAATGTCATTGGTTTTTTTCTTTAACCCAACTCCTGTCTTCATGGCTTGGTACATGAACCTGTCGAATGCATAAATCAGGACGAGCTCAAACATGTTCAACTTGATATGCTTCTCTTTTGATGTGCTCCAGAATATTACAGAAGAAATCGTTTGCAAGAAAGCAGCGGCCTTATTTTGCTATTCCGTCTTCCACAGGTTATGATAATGATTTTTTGGTAGGCGGAATAGCATCATAAGGCCGCTGCTTCCTTGCAAACGACTTTAATTGTGCCTCCTTAATAGCAAACGGTGATGTTTTTTTTTAACATCATGCAAACAAATTTTTCTATGATGCCCATGTCTGTGTCTTCATACCAAATCAGACAAAAACATCCGTTACATCTCAGAATACGTCCAATGTCGGCCAAGCTGACCTCTACACTCTCCAAAGAAATGCTGACATAGTATTACCCACTAAATGCTTGGAAGATAGGGAAAGCTGCTACACGAGGACCAAACGCATTTGATATGACATGTACAGGAAGCCATCGAAAGTCTTTTTTCCTTCAAAAACCTATCCACGATTTGTCCACACCTAATCTTGCGAGTTCTGCAATTCCTAATACTACTATATATATGTAGTAATACTTAAAATTACTTTTTTACAACCATTTTCAGCAGCATGCATAGCATGCACAATCAATCGTGCACCTGCTTTGTCATGGTTACAAGGGGGACTTTCTGTCTAGCACCAGTACTTTGAGTTTTGGTTTCGTCCCAGCCTTTAAATAAATAATTAAGTAAACATCAAATCGATGTCTACTCTTGGATACTAATCGGAGAAAGATTTTATGTAAAGCAGTATGATATCATTTGCATAATCATAACATATATTTGCTTCAAGTGGTGGCAATACATTAACCATTGCTGCCCCACCAACGATAAATGCGTCAGAATTTGGATCAGTTGATGGCTAATCGCAGAATGTTTCAAGTATACCCATTTGCTGCGATTTAATACCAGATCCGGACACAAAGACGGAGGAGCAGTTTAGTTTTCATGACTAAAGAAGAATTGAAAAGTCTAGAAAAGAGTGTTTAGGTTTTCTAGCATTGTTTATTTCACAAAGAAGTTTCCATTTTCATTTTACAGCTTTTATATGGCAACGTTCTTTTTCATCTGGTTAAAAAAAAGCAGATTCTTTTTCGTTTCGCATTTGCTTCAAAAGATTGTACTGTTTGGAACCAATATCTTGGAGTTTATATACATATCTTATCTACTTCTGAATCAACAATTTCCTTAAAGGTGTAAATTTTGTATAAATCTGACGACTCTTCTAGTAGTAATGGATTTCCAAACTAGTTCATCACTTTAGAAAACCTTTCAAGTTTTTCGAAGAAATCCTTTTGTGTTTTCGGAGAGTCTTCATGACGTCGTTCATCTATTGTAGAATGATTCAAACCACTAAATCTTTCAAATTCATCAACCAGTCTACTGACTTCTTGGTGCCAACATCGTCGTTCACGACTCATTATTCTGTGATTGTGCCTAAACAATTGTAATATAAGAAATCAACTTACTGGTCTTACGTACAGTAAAAATTACCATTTTCAAATTGCATTGCCACCTGTGGGTGATGTTCATGAAGGGAGGCCATATCCTAACCATCGAGCATAGTTTACACGATCAAGACCAAGATTGGTATCATGATTAATATGGAATGTTTGTAAAGTACGATATCTGACTCGTGAAAGGAGCGTATTACCGAAGACACATTTCATAATTGACCCCCAAAAAAATAAACTGTGGTCGATATGACTCTTTTTCCTTACACCCTTTGATCACATACTTGAACGTCACAGAGTCATGAACTTTATTTTCCTGTTTACGCTTTCATAATGGCTGGCTTTATCATCACAAGCAAACCATATGCAGTTATCTGATGCGCGTGCCTATTCTCAATTACATTTGAACATACATGAAAAGCATCTGCCATTTTAGGTGTTGCAATATCGGCTTCCGTGAGGGCACATGTCCATCCAATATCATGCAATGTATCACTCAGAATTTTAAAACAAGCCATTTTAATTTGAAATCCACCAAACATGACGATAAACTTATGTTCTTCGTACAAATCTGGCCATTCCAACTGAAATTGCTTAGCCAGTACCAAAGAGTGTATCTGTAGCTATAATTAATGTTTGCCCAATATTATGAAAGTTGACAACTTTTTTCTCCTAATCCATCGAATGCTTGATCATTGCAACTGAAAGGGCATGTTTCCAAACAGTGGCATCAAAGAAGTAACACTTTATACTCGAACAGAAGAGCCTAGATGCGTAGAGGAATGAACGTCAATCAAGATATGTTTCAGAAATTCAAATCCGCATCTGTTAGATAAACTACGATTTCCAACATAGAGTTCTTATAGTTCGTATAATTTGTTCTTTATTTATAAATAGATTGTGCATGCGTGAAATTGTTAAACGCATGTTATTCATAACCTCAAAAAATGTCATCTAACAAACTCATAACATCATTAAAATTTCAAAAGCGCTAAGATTATAATAAATAGTTCAAATTTTTTGGTGAATTTGGTACAATTACACGCATGCGCACAACCAAAACATGTAAAATATTTATTTCTAGTAAATACGTCACATATAAAGAAGGTATCCACCAAACCTGATGATATGTTTTACTCCAAGAAGGTAAAATAAAACGTTTTCAAGAAAAATAAGTATTTCAATCTGGAAAAAACAGCCATTTTAGAAAAGGTGGTGGCCATCTTGAAAAAATGAAATTTTCTTTTTTTTTTTTAAAGTATATAATAATGATGCTTCGTGCTAATTTTCATGCTTGTATCATCATTTGCACAATTCCCTTGATTTAGCTTGCTAATATCTTCCACTAATAGGGTGAAAGCGGATCACCATGTCGGCAGCCTCGACCTATGTTAAAAAAACCAGAAAGGTTACCCCCTTGTATAACTGCATCTTCGCTAGCCAAGGGTTACGATCCACTCCCGCTCTCTTCACTCTTGTCGGATTGAGCCAGATTTTGTTAACCACAAGAATATCATTTTGATTGGTCGCAGTCGTAACTGGCTGCATCCAATCAAAAAGCGTCTTACGACGAACACGTGTAAATGATAAAATGTAAACAAACATGGCGACCTGCAGATTTCGACACGATTCTCTACCCCCCCCCCCCCCCCCAAAAAAAAACAAAACAAAACAATAGAAGAACAATATTCAGTGAAACGTTTAAAGTAATTGATCAGCTAATTGAAGTTCTGGGGTATATTCCTCGTGTAAACGATGAGATGTCATCTTATATTTGTGGTTTTTGTTTTACGAAATTGAACAATTGCAAGTTGTCCAAAATAGATTTTGACATTTGCCACCGAGTGGAAACCCTCAGAAACGAAAAACTAGATTTAATGAAGCTTCTAAGAGCAAAGTATCTTGATACAGGTATCGCTCAACCACGAACACCGGGTTCATCTCTGCCATCATCATGTTTGTCAACTGATAAGCCATTGACAAGTCAGCAGGTTAAACGTCCGTGGTTTAATTCCCCAACACCAAGAAGAGTTAAAAAACCACTCCTATTCACTCCGACCTAAACTCGAACCCTTTTACCGAAACTGGACTTATCAGTTGCAGGAGAAATGGACGAAGGGAAGGAAAAAAAAAGAAAGAGAGTCAGTGTCAGCTTATTTTCTCCTGGCAAAGCAAAGGTTAGTGTTTTGCTACTGTTATCTGATCATACTGACAGTAGTTACAAACAGGATATGATGTAAATAGATAACATGCATGTGTTTGTCTTTGTCCTTATAAAATAAAATACCAATATGGGGAGGATGTCTTATTTTACCTGAAAGTTTGTCTTCGCAATACAGTTATACTGATTTAAGCCTCAATTAAGATATATTTTCCATAAAAAGACATAAACATATACATGTATATGTATATCAAATTAGGCATCAAATGCATACAAGGTGATGGGTGAATACCTCTTTAAGACAGCAATCCAAGACAAATAAGCAAAACTGGATAAAGCTCTAATTAATGTTCATTTTGTATGTACATACATGTGCATGACAAAAGTATCATCAAAATACATTTATTTTATTAAGCGTCCAATGAATAAAAGGAGATATGGATTAAAAATATACCTTTGTAAGACAGAACCCCCCTCCCCCCCAAAAAAACAAGTTACTTCAACTGAATTAAGCTCTAATTAATTTAAGTGTACATCAAAATACATTATCTTAAGGTGGTACCTAACACAACAGGGAGATAACTCTGTAAAGTCAGCTATACGTTTTAATAACGTTGTGTTGTAAAAGGAATATTAAGCTTCTCAATGATCAAAATGGGTGTTTGTCAAACTGCTATATAAAAAGTGTACTTTTTCTGACAAAACAGTTAGTTCAAAATTTTTGAAATTTGTACATTCTTGTTAAAGGGGCAAAGTAAATAATTTGACAAAATTTTATGAAAATTAAACGAGCCAACTTAATTTTGGTGAAAGTGTTGGGTACCACCTTAATAAGTGTCAAATGAATAAAAGGAGATTTGAGATAAGAATTGTCAAGTGAAGAAAAGGGGAGGTTTACATGCACATCTTTAAGACCGCAACCTAATAACAAGAACTGAGGACATGCATGTACATATTGATGTATCATTTGCATAGAGGGCAATATAACTAAGAATAAAAATAGAAAGGTGGCAATTCCATACATTAATTCTTATAATTATGCAAATAATACACATGGATGTAGTGGCAGTACACTGAACTTTTATGTATTAGGTATACATGCAGCTAAGATATGATATAACATTTGTAGGTATTATACAGGAACTTCAGGAAGTGAAAAAATAAGAGCAGAATTATTTCACCTGGTAATTAACAAAGAATTGTCAAAACATATCTCATGACAGTTCAAAGGACAGAATTGGTAGAATTATTTACAAATCATCGTTGAAGGAATCTGTCAATAAATCAATTTTCAATGAAGTAAATAAGGAATGTAACATTTTATGTGCTAGAAAAGATGCATCATCACTACGTAATTGTAGCAGTGACCATATTGCCACATTTTCCATGGAAAATTTAAACAGTGAAATCCAGAAAAAAGCCCCGGTACTTCATGGTATCTTACAAAATGCTGTTAAAGGTTCAATGTTGGGATCTGTGATTACAGCAGCTATGGTTCTTAAATTCAGAAACCATCAAATGTCAACAATACAATACATATTGGCACAGATTCTAGATAGAGGTGGCACAACTGATGAGGTATACATGTACACTTTAATCTTTAATATTCCATTTTGAAATAAGTTACAAATGATTTTTGTCAGTTGTTTTTTTTGGTCGGTCAATATACATTTGTATTTATTTATAATTAAAACAATAAGTTTTTTAGTCCAATGTCCAATTCTCCTGCCAAATTTATAAGAATATACATATACATATACCTGAAATAAGAATTTAGAAACATCCACATTAAAACAATTCTATGAACATGCACAACAGACCTGTCACACAGGAGCTTTAATGTTATTCAAAATTGCATTTATCTTTCTTTTTTTGACCCCAAATAAAATTATGTACAACCCAACACATGTAAAGATATTAAGTATGTTTTATAAATATGCATGGTTAATTTCAAGTCGCTTGTTTTTGCTTTTCCTTTAACATGCTTAACATAATGTTTTTTACAGACAATAGATACTTTAGCAAAAATGGGACTGTGTGTATCGTCTTCAACAGCATCAAAACAGAAGCAGAAGCTGTTACAGAGACAAAAGGACAAAATTGGAGAACTAATGTTGAAAGAGAAAGACTCATTAGAAAAAACAGGTACGGTTCAAGATCACAAATCAAGTGACATAAAAGGGGATAATATCTATACTATTAAACGAGAAGACCTCATTTTGGGTGTCGCTTCTCTTCTTTCCACAATAAATTAATCAACACGCCTCTGTGTCTTATAGGTACAGTGCATAGTCGCATTTGTCATCCATTCATATGCTTATTCAGATTGAGTTATTTTGGGAGAAAAACGTGAAAAAAGGCATCCGGATATTGTCCCGTCATTGGACAAAATTATAAGTCAGATTATACTTCCGGTTTGCGTTTTTGTATACTTTGAACATACATGTACTACGAATAAAGTGTATTTTAATTTTATCTGCTATCATTTTCAAGTTTACTATGCACGGCGGTCACAGAGTTTATTAAATAGAGGGTCTGTATACTATATCAATGACCACCATGGATCGATTAGTAAACTTAGAATTGAAAGTAAATACACTTTATTTATATAGTAATGAATGTTCATAATATCCAGATAAGCGCTAAAATTATTCATGTGAACTTTTGATACCTTTTTTGAAATTCTCCAGGCATTAAATCTTTTATAAAATTCATTGATTACAAAAAAAAGATGTGCCATCTTGAGACAACTCTCCACAAGAGACCAATGAATGTTAATAATATCCAGATAAGCGTTAAAATTATTCATGTGAACTTTTGATACCTTTTCTGAAATTCTCCAGTCATTAAATCTTTTACAAAATTTATTGATTACAAAAAAAAAGGAGATGAGGTATGATTGCCATGTGGAGACAACTCTCCACAAGAGACCAAAATGACACAGAAATTAACAACTATAGGTCACCGTACGGCCTTCAACAACAAGCAAAGCCCATACCGCATACTCAGCTTTAAAGCGCCCCGAAATGACGATGTAAAACAATTGAAACGAGAAAGGTATGTTCATATTGAAATTGATAGAAAACCAAAAATTGGGAATTTTGGAAATAAGGGAGGAGGGATAAAAAAAACATTTCCCTGTCCCCAATAACCTATGACACTTTTGCTGAAATTCTCCAGTCATTCAATATTTTACAAAATTCTTCCAACAACACTTTACCTACTTTAAACTACGCTCTGAATGCCCGCGATTTCGCGGGTTTGTTCTAGTTGATTTAAACCGAGGTTCCTCGCAAATGAGTATTGATAGGAGAAGAAAGAGCTGGCACTGGTTTTTGTTAGTAGGTTTACAAAAGAGAGTTTTAAATCCAACTTTAGATGATACAGCTCCATTTTCCGACACTTCTTCTGTTGACAACAGTACATTCATTCCAAATCTGAATGACTGCAGTAAATTGGACCAAAATTTCATGTTTCATATCATGAATGTGCTTGTAAAATATGTTGGCTGCTTGAAAAAATATAAAGGCTGCTTGCCCAAATTCATTCCGCACCCTCATTTAAATGAACTTTCTGGAAAATCAAACTTTGCAATTCTCGACATGTTAGATAAGAGTGAGATCAAATCTGAAGATATGATAACTATTCTAGAGCATATCCATGCTAATTGCATACCAAGAACTGATGATGAAAATCCCTCCGTTATAAAGAAGAAAGTCTTTGGAGGAGATGTTTTAACAAATGAAAGAGCATACTCAGCACAACTTGCTATGTTAAATGGCACCACATATTATGAAAGACTCACTGGCGTTATTCACCGCCCTGAAGGCTTGCATAGAATGATGAACCTGCTTTTGGTATTGAAAAGTGATGTTCAATGTTAAAGTTATTTAAAGGCATGTAAGCTTTCTCAAAACTTACCGTGGCGATCTCTTGCAAGTATTCGTCTTACTCGTATGATTAGTCGTCCAGAATCAGCGTTGCTTGTACTGGTTTTTGGCTCTAGGTTTCGACTGACAGATCCAAAACGAGGTTCTTACGTCTTCCGGATCTGTCTCCTCCGTCAGTGGAGCACCACCGACGACCCCGATGTACTACACCCCCCGACTTTATATAAAAGGAGTAACCCTCGGAGAAAAAAACAAAAGACTCTATTCTGGTGGGATATAAGTATGGGACCCTTAAATTAGAAATACAATGGACCCGCACAGCATCCCAGCCCCCTTGGAAATTGAACAACAGGTGGTACCCCCTATCTCCGACACCTCTGACACACACCCCAGGATGATACATATATACATTATTTCATCTTGGCCAACGGGCCGTTAATTTTATTAACTAGCTATATAGGAGCCAACTGGCTATAACTAAAATAATTTGGAAGCCAACGGGCTGTAAATTCATTTATAAATGGCCAACGGGCCCTGATGTCACTATTTACAACTAGAGCTGCCCGCCTAAGGGTTAACTCCGTACAGACGGCTACCATTGAGGTGGGCCACCCGTATAATCTCCCTTGGAGAGGTTGCCCTCACTGTTCCCACCACCTTTGTCACCTCATACAGGTAATGAGGGTGGCCATGCCGCGCATTTGGTGGGGGAAAGTAAGGGGCATCGCTCTCCAGACGGATCCTGACCGGCTTGGTCTGGGACACGGAAGGGACATGAGGGAGGGTACATGTCGGATAGGGAGAGACATGAGGGAGGGAACGGGCCGTGGGGAGTGCCCGTGGAACTGAACACCCCAACCTGTCAGAAAGGCATGGGAGCCCCTGTGTGCAAACCGGAGCCCCCAGCCGGCAGAAAACTCCTGCCTTGGCTTGTGGACTCCCCTGCTCACTAGAGGAGCTCGCCTTGGAAGGCTCACTGGAGCTGAGGTGGACTTCCCCCAGAAAGGCCCGGCGCTGATGCCCCTGTAAAAGAGCCATTAACTCCACCTGCAGGTGAGTTGATTGGCGACAGCGTGAAAGTTGGCGGAACCTCCCACTATGCCAATTGGCACACTGCTGCCATGGCTCCCCACTCAGCACTGAGGTCCTCTGGAGTCAGCCCCACAGTCTCCAGTTGGCTTATAACCCAGTGGATGGGCTTCCCCACAGCGGAATCCCCTAGGGCCCGGAAGAGTGTGCTCAACGAAGTGAGGCGCACTCGGGTTAACCCTGGATCTGAAACACCCAGGTCCCGGAACACCTCGGCCACATGCTCCGCTGGTATGTGCCCTTCCAGGCCTGGTCCCCGAGCTTCACAGCCAGACACTGGACAAGACAATCCAGTGCCAACTGATCCACCCTGCCCTCCAAAGTGAGATGTTGCCACCTCACTGTGAGCTGGGGAGCCAGACTGGTTCCGACACACACCGTGACCCTGGGCCTCCACCTGGACCCGCTGAGGTGAGGCTGTCTGGAGAGGTGAGGCCACTGCCCTGGCCTTTCGTCTGGCAGTTCTCCTCCTTTTGTCTGGCCTGCTTCTGCTCTTTCTCTTTTTCTTATTTTTCCCCACCTCCCTTTCACCTCACCCTCAGTGGCGCTCTCAGACACCCCTTCTGACCCCTCACCTACCTCAAACGAAGCCCCAGGGCTCCCCTGTACCTCAGGGTCCAGCTGTCTCAGCTTCTCCTCTGGCTCAATAACCACCAGTTCCTCCACCACTTTCGTGACGGAGGACTGCATTGGAGAGGATGGCTGGCTTTCATCTCCTGGGGTGTTGTTCTGTTTATTGTTCATCTGAAATAAATTTACCTTAGAGTGCAGGGAGATCCTAGACACGTGCACTCCTGTGGAGACCGAACATACAGGACATTGATAGGCGTCCATTCCGTCAGCCTCCCCAGGAGTGATGTTCACACATCGTCCATGGAACCATTCCCTGCATTCGTCACACCTGATCATCAGACCCCCATCATTTGGTCCCCGGCATGAGCAATAAATGTTCTTACCCCCTTTTTCCCTTGGGTTCCAACTCCTCTATTTCCTTCCAATTTTTACTTATTACTTGGGCTTGTAGTTTTTTACACCAATTTGGGACTTCCCTGTCCTTACACAACTTAATCCGATCATGAAGGGCCACTACCATTGCTGTTTTCATTTTGACCCTGTAAAGGTATGGAATGAGACTTTCCACCACCACCCCAGGGCCCTTCCAGGATGGAGTCAATTTTCGACATTTACCCTTGATGGTGGCCGTATCCAATTGATACACTAGATTCCCCACTTTAAACCTTTTGATCACCACCTTGAGATCGTAATCCCTTTTGAGGCGTTCTTGTTCCGTTTTTAGATTGGCCCTGGCCAGCTCATGATGTGCCCCGTGGATGGCTTCCTCTAGGTCAACATTGAGATGATTAGGAGTAAACCTTTTACTGACTGACGCACGGAACACACCAGCCAATTGCGGAAGGAATAGATCCCAGGACATTTGATTTTTTCCCACAAAGCATCGCACTGAAGCCATCAGCGTTCGATTGCAACGCTCTTCTTGACCATTGGAGGACGGGCGGTATGGGGTGGTTCTACTCTTGTGTATTTGAAGCAGGTCACACATGGCTTTAAACAGATGGGATTCAAAGTTCCTCCCCTGATCAGTGAATACTTGAAAGGGACTCCTTAATTCAGCGCCCTGGGCGGGAAGAGGGATACATTCCACCCATTTGGTAAACTGATCGATCATCATGAGGATATGTTCATTTCCTCGTTCGGTTTTGGGGAGGGGCCCCACAAAATCTAAATGAACCCTTTCAATTGGTTCCCCGGCATGATGTTTTACCATAGGGTGACGGTTTGGACGTGTAGCCTTTTTGTTTTTGCTACACAGGGCACAACTTGCTACATACTGTTCAATCTCCTTTTTCATCCCTCTCTAATAATACATTGACTTGATCCTTTGGTATGTTCGGTCCCCCCCCCCCCCTCTTGGTGGCCCGCTGCAGGAATATCATGACACAACTCCATAAGCTTCTTTCGTGATACTTGAAGGATGACCACCCTGTTTGAATCTCCGGTAGACCCTTTCTTGTACAGGATATTATCCCCCCTTAGGACAAATAATTCCCGATTTAACCAGTAGTACTTGGTTCCCCCTTGTTTTTCTCCATTGAACCACCCATTTTAATTCCAGGTCCTTACTTTGATTTTCTTTTAATTCCTCCTGACTGTATCCCAAATTCACCCCAGGTCCCCTCCTATTTCCTGCAACCAAATGTCACCCTCCCCTTCTGACCATATGGCAAATTCGTCCCCCATCTTAGACACTGATACCCGGGATACTTGCACCACTGGTTCTCGTGTGTATCATGGTTGTGTACTACCATAGGGTCTCTTGACCAAGGGTGTCGTATCATTGACATTTTCTGCGAACTGTCCCCACAGGGCAAATCTGCTAGAACCTTGTCTACTTGGAACTCTAGACAGGGGCCAATTTGAGGCAACCGAGATAAAGCGTCTGCATAAGGATGTTTAGCCCCTGGCCGGTGTTTGATTTTCATATCAAACTGACTGATTTCTTCCAGCCACCGGGCTAATTGTCCCTGGGGTTCCTTGAAATTGGTTAACCAAGTGAGGCTTCTATGATCGGTTCGAACCGTAAATCGCCGCCCAAGCAAGTAATGTCTGAATAGCCTAGTGAACCTGACAATGGCCAACAGCTCCTTTCTGGTAGTACAGTATTTCTGCTGTTCTGGCGTGAGGGTAAAGCTAGCATAGGAAGGGGCCCGTTCCTGTCCCCCCTGAACCTGCAATAATTCAGCCACAATAGCCTTGTCGGAGGCATCCGTGTCTAAGATAAAAGGATCAGTTGCATTGGGCAATGACAGGACAGGGGCTGACACCATGGCTTCCCTAAGTCTGTCGAAAGACTGTTGTTACTCGTTTCCCCAGGAATAGGGGCGTTTTCCGGTTAAGACTTGAAGGGGTAAAGCTATATTAGTATAGTCTTTTATAAAGGCCCTGTGATAATTTGCGAACCCCAAGAACCTTTCCACTTCCTTTGAGTTCCGGGGTTTTGGCCAGTTTTTTACATCTTTTACATATCCCGGGCCACTTTCCATCCCTTCGGTCCCTACCACCCTCCCTAAAAATTCTACCTTTTTCCTAAAAATCGCACTTCCTGGGTTTTAGTTTGAGCCCGTACGTCCTAAACTTTTCAAATACCACCCTTGGGTTTGCCAAGTGATCCCCAAAATCCCTTCCCAAGACTAATATATCATCCAAGAAAGCCAACACTACCCGCCATGTTAACCCCCGGAGTACCAGGCTTATAACCCTGGCGTATGTGGCTGCGGCATTGCATAACCCAAAAACCATGCGTGCAAACTCAAACAGCCCATATTTAGTGATAAAAGCCGTTTTTGGCCGGTCCTCCTCTTTTATTTTGACTTGCCAATACGCCGAATTGGCATCCAACTTGGAGTACCACACATTTCCTGCTAGGATGTCTAGGCACTCTTCTACTAAGGGGAGTGCAAATATTTGGCGGGAACAGGCCCCATTGACCCTCCTATAGTCCAAACACAACCTAATGCTACCATCTCTCTTCCGTATGAGGACTGGGCCACTGCAATCCCACTCAGATACGGATGGCTGAATTACCCCAGACTGTAACATTTTTTTCCAAATGAGCCTCCTCTTCTTGGGCAAAACCTAAGGGTGTACACCGCATTCGCTGTTTAATAGGGGTGATTCCCGGTGTCAATGCCATGTTCCAAGGCCGTGAAATGGCCCAGGTCTAAGTCACTGCTAGCAAAGACATCCTGAAATTCCTATAACAGGGAACACAAGGTCTCCTCCTCACCTTTGGACAAATCCTTACAGGACCTAGTGAACATGTCTTGTAAGTGTTAGGGCAACGACTTTTCATGAACATCTGCAGCAACCCCGATCTTGCACACTTTAGGGCCCGGGGGCTCCCCCACGTCGGCTTCCTGAGCTTGGGCTAGTAAGTCACCCTTTGAGATAACCAGGGGACTGCTAGTGAGGTTGATTAGACACAACACCGGATCTTGACCTACATCATGTAAGGTTCTGGGTATGAGCCGACGGCCCTCAGCCTTTGCCTCAATGATGTATTCTCGGCCCATGGTTTTGGCCAACACCCCCATTACTCTTTGAACTGAATTTGCTGGGATTGTGTGTTTTTTTCCCGCCTGTACCTCAGTTGTTTGGGGCAATGAACTGGCCTGACCCCATGACATTTGGATGACCTCTCCGCGAATGGACAATTGATGCCTATGTAGGTCAAGTGAGATGCCCTACTTCCTTAAGAAGTCTATCCCCAATAGCATCTGATCCCCAATTGGTGCTACATATATGTCCCATGTGAATTCTTGTTTCCCCAACTTAATACGAAAAGGCCCAGCAACAAAACCATTCATTTGTAGGCCCTTCTCTGTAGTGTCCATCACCACCTCTTTAAGGATAGGAGGTGGCTCCTTTAAACTCTTGTACGTTTCCTCTGAAATCAGGGTAACCTGAGCTGCTGTGTCCACAACAGCATCGACTCTTTGACCCTGGACTACCACAGACACCCGATACATAGTCCCCCCCGTTAACTGACTTATGGTGATCATCTCTCTTTCCCCTTCTGTCACCAAGTCCCCCTCCTCATCACTGTTTGAGCTGTCGCACAGTGTTTGTCCCCCTTCCTCCCCAGACTCTTCGTTTTGTCACTCCGATTCAGACATGTCCAGGTCAGTGAGACTGATGAGTTCCCTCTTAGGCCCTTCTATTGGTTTTTCTGTTCGTGCTAAGTCTATATCTTTTGTGGACGTTGGGTCTGGTGCGACGGGAGATAATGATTTAATGACCCCTGGTTCTTTGGGGTGGGACAGTTCCTCTTGGCGTTCCTGAACAGGTGGGGAACTTACTTCCTCTGAAATGGCTAATTGGCCCCCTGGCATCATTTCTATCTGACTGATGGTACCCTCCTTATTCAAGTAAGGGGGTTTTTGGCTTATCACGAGGTCCTTTATACTCCGTGGTTTAGGGCCAGACTCAGACCTCTTGAGTC